>NC_041402.2:110642133-110867133 GCF_900747795.2 Erpetoichthys calabaricus | reverse complement strand
ATTAAACTAAAATGAAGCTATGACAAACCCATGTTAAAGTAATGTGTTTTTAGCAGTGTTTTAAAGTGCTCCACTGTATTAGCCTGGTGAATTCCTATTGGCAAGCTATTCCAGATTTTACATGCATAACAGCAGAATGCCGCCTCACCACTTCTTTTAAGTTTAGCTCTTGGAATTCTAAGCAGACACTCATTTGAAGATCTAAGGTTACGATTTGGAGTGTAAGGTGTCAGACATTCTGAAATATAAGATGGAGCGAGATTATTTAAGGCTTTATAAACCATAAGCAGTATTTTAAAGTCAATTTTGAATGACACAGGTAACCAATGTAGTGACATCAAAACTGGAGAAATGTGCACTGATTTTCTTTTCCTAGTTAAGATTCTAGCAGCTGCATTCTGCACTAGTTGCAATCGATTTATGTCTTTTTTTTGGGTAATCCTGAGAGGAGTGCTTTGCAGTCGACTGAAAACAAAAGCATGAACTAATTTCTCAGCGTCTTTCAATGATATGAGGTCTAACTTTTGCTATATTTCTTAAATGAAAAAATTCTGACCTAGTGATCTGATTAATATGTGATTTAAAATTCAGGTCAGAGTCAACAGTTACCCCTAAATTCTTTACCTCCGTCTTGACTTTTAATCCTAATGCATCAAGTTTATTTCTAATAACCTCATTATATCCATTATTGCCATTCCCTAAAATTTCAGTTTTCTCTTTATTTATCCATCCATCCATCCATCCTCTTCTGCTTATCTGAGGTCGGGTCGCGGGGGCAGCAGCTTGAGCAGAGATGCCCAGACTTCCCTCTCCCCGGCCACTTCTAGCTCTTCTGGGAGAATCCCGAGATGTTCCCAGGCCAGCCGGGAGACACAGTCCCTCCAGCGTGTCCTGGGTCTTCCCCGGGGCCTCCTCCAGGTTGGACGTGCCCGGAACACCTCACCAGGGAGGCATCCTGATCAGATGCCCGAGCCACTTCATCTGACTCCTCTCGATGCGGAGGAGCAGTGGCTCTACTCTGAGCCTCTCCTGGATGACTGAGCTTCTTCTCCTTATTTAATTTGAGAAAATTACTACTCATCCATTCAGAAACACAAGTAAGATATTGTGTCAGTGAATCAACAGAGTCGGGGTCATCAGGTGCTATTGATAAGTACAGTTGCGTGTTATCAGCATAGCTGTGCTAGCTCACGTTATGCCCCGAGATAATCCGACACTAATGGAAGCATGTAAATCGAAAAGAGCTTTGTGGATCACCATATAGAATATCATGTGTCATTGAAGTATAATTACCACAACTAACAAAAGAATTTTCTACCTGCCAGGTAGGATTCAAACCAATTTAAGGCACTGCCAGAGAGGCCCACCCACTGACTAAGGCGATTTCTAAGAATATTGTGATCAATGGTATCAAATACGGCACTCAGATCTAAGAGGATGACGACAGATAAATGGCCTCTATCTGCATTTACCCGCGAGTCATTTACTACTTTAACAAGTGCAGTTTCTGTATTGTGATTTGTTCTGAAACCTGACTGAAACTTATCAAGAATAGCATGTTTATTGAGGTGGTCATTTAGCTACATAATGACTGCCTTCTCTAGAATTTTACTTAAGAAAGGCAAGTTAGAGAGAGGTGTAAAATTTTTCAAAAGCAGAGGAGTCAAGATTATTTTTCTTGAGTAAGGGTTTAACTACAGCAGTCTTAAGACAGTCTGGGAAGACCCCCGTATCTAATGACGAATTTACTATGTCAAGAATACTGTCAATTAGCATGCCGGATACTTCTTTGAAAAAACTTGTTGGTATTGGGTCAATGACGTAGGTGGAGGGTCTCAGTTGAGAAATTATTTTATATAAATTAGGTTAATCTATCCTGGTGAAAGAATTTAATTTGTTTATAATGGAGTACTGGGGCATAAGAGGATCAGTGTTGGGGAGATGTAAAATATTGTTTCTAATATTATTAATTTTTTGATTAAAAAATACAGCAATAGCCTCAAGTTTCACTGGAAGTATTTTGGAGGCATTCCATTGAGTGACATGGGTTTAGCAGACGATCAGTCGTAGAGAATAAGATTCTTGGATTACTAGTATTGTTATTTATAATTCTAGAGAATTAGCAGCGCTTCTCAAGATGGACTATGTTGTTGTATTCTGTTATTTTAACCTTCAATATCTCATAGTGGATAGTTAGTCTAGTTTTTCTCTCATTTACGCTCATCTCTCCGGCATTTTCTCTTTAAATCGGACACTGTTTGGGTCTTCCATGGTATAACAATGCTAGAAGATTTTTTAACTGTCTTTTCAGGTGCAACCTTACTATTTACATTATCCTCGCTTTTGTAGTTGGCACTACAAACGGAATGGTTGCTTAGAATGTTTGTAAATTTTGAAGCTGCTGATGAATCAAAGCGTTTTTTAACAATATGGTTCTCGTGAAAATTTTCTATCATTATTTCTATATTAAATAGTAAAAGAAAATGGTCTGATAGACCAATATCAATCCTCTGCTTCACATCAACTTTTAGTCCTTTAGTAATTACTAAGTCTAACGTATGACCTGCTTTTGTGTGTAGGCTGACTAATGTGCTGTCTCAAATCAAAAGATACCAAGTCTTTATGTATGATGTCCGACGTTTTGTGCAGCTGTTGCTTTGGTGTTGGTCCGGGTCAAATGGAGTATTCTTCATTCATTGGAGTGCAGTCTTTCTCTTTGTTGTTAGATCCTTGTCAGTGCAGTGCGGCTGCTTCAGCTTGGCTTCTACTGTCTTTTGCCATTTCATAGGGAAAAGGCATTATTCTTTCTAGCATAAGACTTTACATGCTGAAGTTCCTTTCTTGGAAGTAATGGCTGCCCCTAAGCAGACAGGAGAGAATCCATTGAAGATGATCCTCACACTGGATGGCCAGTGGAAGCAACTGCAACAGAAATATGCAAGAAAGACAAATTTAAGGTTTCCCAAATAGCTGAAGAAATGGGAATCTTGGCAGTTTGGAACATAATTCATGAAAAGCTGGACAAGTCAGAGGTCAGTGCAAGATGGATTCCAAGAATGCTAACGCCATTTCAGAAAACCACAAGGATGCAGTGCTGTCAGGACAATTTGGAGAAGCTTCATGAAGACCAAAGGAAATTTTTTCTATCATTTGGTGACTGGAGATGAGACTTGTGTTACCACTGCATTGACTCCATTTGTTACTCAGGATCTTTGTGGTAGACCCAAGTCATCCCCCCACCCTAAAAAAGTTAAAGACCGAAAAATCTGCAGGCAAAGTCATGGCAACTGTCATCTTTGACATTGAAGGACATTTGCTTCTGGAGTTCATGCTGTACAAAGCAATCACAACCAGGGAGAGTTACACCAACACTATGATATCTTTGTGGGAGTTGATCAAGGAGAAAAGATGAGGAAAACTCGCAGCAGTTGTGCTGCTTTTTCACAACAATGTGCCGGTTCACATGTCACGTCAATCACAGGCTGCCATCTGAGATTGTGGGTTCCAGCAGCTGAACCATCTACCTTACAGTCCTGGCCTGTCTCCCTCAGATTATTTCCTGTTCCGAGTTTTCAAGAAATCAGTCTATGGACAGCAGCTTTCAAGTGATGAAGACGTCAAGGCAGGTGTGACATCCTGGTTTGAAGGTCAGATTTTTTTTTCCCCCTCCCCAAAGGGGTTAAAGTCATTGCAGGAAAAATGAAAGAAGTATATACAGCTATCTGGGACTATATTGAGAGGAAAAAAATAATTTTTTGAAAACTCGTTTCTTTCCTACTGAAGATTGTAGCTTTTAGGTTCAGAGATAAGGATCCAGATATTTTCAGTCATTTTGGAGAGTTCTTCCTCCCTGAGATACTCTGCAGGGAGTTCAGTGAATGTCCAGCAAGTATCCCAGAGATAGCTTCTTCAGGATGGAGCAGAGAGTTTTAAGGGAAGGTCAAAGCTTCTCCTGATTTGGGTTAAAGTCACTTTCAACTGCAAAATCAGTGTGTTCTAATAGGCGAGTTATTCTGCCCATTTTAGTTACAGGTCTTTGTCCCTGAGTCCATTTTCTGCCTTCTGGCTCAAGAAGTTTACAGAGGGACCTCTGGAGAGATGTCAGTGTAACTCTGATTTATACTTTTATTATCCGGCAGATCCTGGTACATGCTGGAGTTTAGCCAGTTAGTTTGGAATGCAAGTGGGGGAATGGGCAGCTGGATGCTTACATCCCTTTCAAATCTGCTTTCTTAACAAGCCTGGTGTGCCACTAAAACTTAGCAAAATGGGTAATGCCCACTTTGTTCTACATCACCAAGACAGAATTAAGAGTTATCACTGAAAGTACTTAAATCGTGAGTGATATAGTTTGCTTCATTTAATGAATTTAATGTACATGTTTAAACCCACTTAATATCCTTGCTGGACACTGCCTTTTTTGGAAGCTGGAGTTCAATTCCAATACAGTACAAGTATTTTCATAAAATTACAATTTTTTATAAAAATGTAAGAACAGAATTCTTACAAAAAAGTTAAATCTTCTTTTTTTTTTTTTTTTTTTTTTTAAACATATCCCTCAGGTTCCCGGTTGGATTAATATTTTCTAACCATTTAGCGTTTAGAGTTTTTGCCCTCTCAGATAGTACAAAGAGAAGTTTTAGACAGGCTGGTTTCACATTGAGATTTTTGTAAAAGCACTTTACTTATGTTAGCCATCTTTGTCACTTCCATTTACTGAACATTTGGCAACTTAACAGTGCAGCAATTGACATTAGGCATTTAACAGTTGTACTTAATCTTCATTAGATATAAGGTAAATAAATGTAATAAACATAGGATGCAAATCAAATGTGACTGGCAACTATACAACAAAGCAGTGCTAATCTCTAACAAAGACCTATAGAGTAACCATTTACATGTATTTACAACTTACACAAACTTTCATGAAGTTGTTTGCAGTTTCCTATTCTTGTTATGCATGTGGATGTCCTCAAACACTGCACATCCTATATTCATAGTATAAGAGTGAATACCATGTCATTTCACTGTGTTAAGAGACTGGTGTCCTGCTTAGGAATGTTTCCTACCATGAGTCTAGTGTTGCTCTTTTTTGCTTTTATGTAACTTAATTGACACTGTTCTAGTAATTATGTAGTACTAGGGTGTTGTACCGTGTTAGCCATTATGGCTTTTCTCTAGTAATTATGGATAATTTCAATATTGTTTTAACAAATTTTTTTGATCCATGTAGAACCATTTAGTGTAAAGTATATGTCCACAAAGGCAACAACCTCATGACACTAGAACCCAGGAGTGGTACTCAATGTGCTTTCCATAGTGTTTCTGCATAAGTAATAGGGAGTTTTGTAAGAAACAAAAATAAAGTAAAGCTTTAATCAAACTTTGAACCACCAGGATAGTCCACACAACATTGCAGTCATACAGTGACCCATTACTGCAATTGGTCTTTTACAGTCTTTTACTGTCTTTTACAGTACTGTGCATTTTTTGGGAACAAATAAAACATTGCGCAGTAATTTTGTATTAAATAATGTACAGAATAAACTTTATCAGAACAAGAATGTTAAAACCATGCTACTGTATGGCAGTTCATGATGTTAATAGACTTTGATTCCTAAATAATTTTATGATGGTAAAGAAATACTGTTGTGTATTTTTTTCCTAGTATTTAGCTGTGACATTGGTATCATCTACAATTACACATTTCTTTTTTCTTGTAATTTGTCCATAAGCGTATTAAGCAATACAATTAAATGTATTATTAATAGTGCTGTTTCCAACTACGAAACTTTAGGTTTATTCCTGAACAATGCCTCTTGTTCATTAATGACAATAATAGCATTGTAAAAGCAATAAAAACCTAACCAGTGCAACTTAAATTCTATAACTAGAAAGGATTGTCACTAAGCATTAGCAGGGATTCAAACACAAAGCTTTTGTGGTAAAAGCTTAACTATATCATATGCCGTTTCAGTTATTTCATATACATCACTTTTGAGCTGTTGCACATACAGTACTGTGCAAAAGTTTTAGGCAGGTGTGAAAAAATGCTGTAAACAAAGAATGCTTTCAGAAATATAAATAATGATTGTTTATTGTTATCAATTTACAAAATGCAAAGTGAGCGAACAAAAGAAAAATCTAAATCAAATCAATATTTGGTGTTACTACCTTTTGCCTTCAAACCAGCATCAATTCTCATATGTACACTTGCACAAAGTCAGGGATTTTGTAGGATTATTGTCAGGTGTATGATCAACCAATTATACCAAACAGGTGCTAATGATCATCAGTGTCACACATAGGTTGAAACACAGTCATTAACAGAAACAGCTGTTTAGGAGGCTTCAACCTGGGTGAGGAACAGCCAAACTCTGCTACCAAGGTTAGGTTGTGGAAGACAGTTTCATGTCATGGCAAGATTGAGCACAGCAACAAGACACAAGGTAGTTATACTGCAACAGCAAGGTCTGTCTCAGACAAAGATTTCAAAGTAGACTGGGGTTTCAAGATGTGCTGTTCAAGCTCTTTTGAAGAAGCACAAAGAAACGGGCAACGTTGAGGATCGTAGACGCAGTGGTTGGCCAAGGAAACTTATTGCAGCAGATGAAAGACACATCAAGCTTATTACCCTTCAAAATTGGAAGATGTCCAGCAGTGCCATCAGCTCAGAACTGGCAGAAACCAGTGGGTCCCAGGTACACCCATCTACTGTCCGGAGAAGTCTGGCCAGAAGTGGTCTTCATGGAAGAGTTGCAGCCAAAAAGCCATACCTCCGACGTGGAAACAAGGCCAAGCGACTCAAGTATGCACGAAAACATAGGAACTGGGGTGCAGAAAAATGGCAGCGGGTGCTCTGAACTGATGAGTCAAAATTTGAAATATTTGGCTGTAGCAGAAGGCAGTTTGTTCGTCAAAGGGTTGAGAGGGTTACAATAATGAGTGTCTGCAGGCAACAGTGAAGCATGGTGGAGGTTCCTTGAACGTTTGGGGCTGCATTTCTGCAAATGGAGTTGGAGATTTGGTCAGGATTAATGGTGTTCTCAATGCTGAGAAATACAGGCAGATACTTATCCATCATGCAATACCATCAGGGAGGCGTATGATTGGCCCCAAATTTATTCTGCAGCAGGACAACGACCCCAAACATACAGCCAAAGTCATTAAGAACTATCTTCAGCGTAAAGAAGAACAAGAAGTCCTGGAAGTGATGGTATGGCCCCCACAGAGTCCTGTACATGAAGAGACAGAAGGATGTGAGGAAGCCTACATCCACAGAAGATCAGTGGTTAGTTCTCCAAGATGTTTGGAACAACCTACCAGCCGAGTTCCTTCAAAAACTGTGTGCAAGTGTACCTAGAAGAATTGATGCTGTTTTGAAGGCAAAGGGTGGTCACACCAAATATTGATTTGATTTAAATTTCTCTTTTGTTCATTCACTGTATTTTGTTGATTTGATGAAAATAAATGATTAACACTTCCATTGTTGAAAGCATTCTTTGTTTACAGCATTTTTTCACACCTGCCTAAAACTTTTGGACAGTGCTGTATATTGTGAATAGTTTACTGCCAGTAAAGCTTAATTCCAAAGTGAGGACAGTCCACACCAATTGGATGAACAGGAAACTGGGAGCTGTGAATACTGTGTGATGATAGAATGTGTTTTGTTACTCAAATATGTAGTGTTCAGTGTTGATTAAACTATATAATTATATTATTGCAGATATCAGAAGCAGGCTTAATAGAAATTCTGGAAAAAGTTAGTCTGCAGACTCAAAAGAAGACAACGGTAAAGGCAAGTATCACTTTTTTACTTTTGCTGTGAGTGAAATAAAAGTTCAAAATTGTACACTAATAAAGGCAATTATTAAATAATACTCATAATATTATTATTATTAAATAATTCCTCCCATATAAGTAACATTTCGCGGACTGCCTTCTTCCATCTCTGAAACATTTCTAGACTTCGTCCTGTTCTTACGCAACACAGTACTGAAGTATTGATTAATGCCCGAGTCACCTCACATATAGATTACTGTAATGCTATTCTATCTGGCATCCCACAAAAACTTTTCCATTGCTTACAACTTCTTCAAAATTCTGCTGCCAGGATAATAACATGCTGTTCTAATTCCACTGAACATATTACACCGATTCTCTCTCAGCTTCACTGGCTCCCTGTTAACTACAGAATACAATACAATATACCGCTCTTAACATTTAAAGCTCTCCACATAGCATTCGAACATTCTTAGCCAATAATGCAATACTGTGTCCGCGTTTGCCACGTTATGTTCTAACTACAGAGGCAGAGTCCCATTGCATGGTTCTAACTTATATTGAGTCAAGGTATTGACGCAAACACCATACATATGGGGTATTGACACGAACACCATACATGCGGATACTATCAAATTATATATAAGGATAGTTACTTATTATAAAATGTAATTCATTCACAACTTTGTGTTACTATTGCGTTACTTTTGTAAGGGAAAAAAAATCACATTTCACTGATAGGCATATGTTACTAAATCCTAAGCCCAGAGCCAACTCATGGCAATATTTAGATGTGTGGAAGCAAAAAAAGTGTGCGTCCATATTCTGAAAGCAGGAAAAAGGTTCAAAGTTACTTTAGATTTTAATAAATTTACCCATCACCATGATATAGTGTCCTCCAGGATCAGATGCTGCTTCTCATGCTACAAATAACTTTTTTTTTATGTACAGTGGAACCTCGGGTCACGACCGTAATTCGTTCCAAAACTCTGGTTGTAACCCAATTTGGTCGTGACCCGAAGTAATTTCCTCCGTAGGATTGTATGTAAATACAATTAATCCGTTCCAGACTGTACGAACTGTATGTAAATATATTTTTTAAAGATTTTTAAGCACAAAAGTAGTTAATTATACCATAGAATGCACAGCGTAATAGTAAACTAAATGTAAAAACATTGAATAACACTGAGAAAACCTTGAACAGAGAAAAGTAACATTGCAAGAATTCATGCTATAGCATTACGAACCGCTCGCTGTAAACACTTTTTTTTTTTTTTTTTATGAGTTTTAAGCACAGGGAAAACATGAACATTTGGAAAATCCGTAATTTAATAAACTACCAAGATAAGTAACATTGCAACAATGCACGCTACGAACCGATCGCTGTAAACAGTAGTGAAGTGGAGGTTAAAATCCAATAGAAAAAAGTCTTCATTAAATACAACAAGGTTAAAACAATGCTCGAATCAGTCTCTTTAAAAACAAGCCCGGTGCATTCTTTAACTGCCTTCTCGGCATTACGTGGCTAGCCCTCTCTCTCTCTCTCTCTCGCTCTCGCTCGCTGCACAGAGAGAGACTGAACACATGCGGAAATCATCGGCGCATACGAACTGGAAGTTGAGACTGGCTTGTTCATCACCCGAGTGTGTGGTTGTGAACAGATGCAAAAGTTTGGCAAACCTTTTGGTCGTAACCTGATTTGTACGTGGTCCGAGACGTTCGCGACCTGAGGTTCCACTGTATTAAGATTCTCACACCTCTAGTTTTCTTTGTATTGCAGGAGTGAAAAAGGCCAATCTAATCTCTTTGCTGGTCCTTCCATGTTAATTGAGTCTCAAATGAAAATAATGGCATTTAGGCCTGTTAGGTGGGAGAATACTATTTTTTTCTCTTTAGATCATGATTGATCATGATCATGAACTTTGATATTCCAGTTTAAAAAGTTCACTGTTTAGACAGAGAGGCACTGCTTCTGAACTTTTGAGGACATCTTGTAATCTTAAGTAAAAGTAGTGCAGCGTTTCAGTGTTTAACCTTGATTTTATATTATTGCCAGGAATTATCACTAAAGAGCTTGTTATGTTGACACTTAACGGGGGGTAAAAACGATAAATAAGAAGCAACTTGCATTCTTCTTCCCAAATTTTGCCTCCCCGAGTGAGGCTAAACCACACTTCACAGGGTCCCAGTCGTACGACATGCCAAGAGACAAGGCACTACAGTTAATGGTTACCCAAATATACATATTAGTTACAGCATATGTTACAATAAAGCTAAACCAAGTTGTAAGCAGGATCTTCTTTGCATTACCAAGACACAATGCAACTCATGCTCATATTTTGAAGGATGTCTAAATCAGTCTATTTAGCTGTTTTTTTTTTTTTTTCTACTTCTCCCGGTGAACTAAAGGTATAGAATTGGCCATCGACAGTTATTTTCAGTTTAGTTGGAGATCAGAGGCTATACCTAATTTCAGCTTTGCGTAAGCGCTATTTAATGCTGTAGAATGCAGCTCGTTTGGCAGCTGTTGAATGAAAGAAATCTGGGAAAATATAAACATGTTTTTTTCAAAAATAATTTCCTCTTTCTTTCTGAGAATTGACATTAATTTTTTTTAACCTGTAGTTTCTTGAATTGGGCAATCTGATTTCTCAGCTTTGAGGCATTTGATCCATGTATATGATAAGCTGCTGAGATTTCAGTGTCCGATTTTTAAAGGGTTCTCCTATTATTTTACAAAGTACTTCAAGTATTAATTTCAATGGGTTTGGACTTTCATGTTTTTCAGGAAATCCCTTAGATTCTGATACAGTTCTTTCTATATCTGTCTTCAAACGCTGCTAATTTATCACAAAGCACTTTGTTCAGATTCTGCAGCAATTGAAGGGGTCAGGTCACCTGTCCTCCTTTAAACAACACCCATGGCTGCACATCATGTTTTATGACTATAAAACTGCAACTTTTATATAATTTACAGCCAAAAACATGCAGAAAATATAGTATTAATTAAATGTCCTGTGAAATCGTATTTTATTAGTGTTCCTGCCAAAAATAATGTGACTATTTCTACCTGTCAAAAGCGGTGTTTTGAATCATGACGAGTTTTCATGACAGTGCTGCTGACAAGCTGTGTGACGTCAAGCAAACACAGCGTTATTAAAGCCAGGAGGCATAAAAAAAAACAAGCAATGCAGTAGCAGATTTTTTTTTATGCAGTTATTTTTGTTTCAATAAAGTATTGTGTTGTGTTACTCCTTAATTTAAAAAGTAATCTTTGTAACTCATTTTACTTTTTATATTTATCCCCAACACTAATCCCAAGATCCCATAATCGATATCCATTTGATGATTTATAGACAAACTCCTCCCGCGATAGATGAGCATAGTTATGGTGATATATCAATAACAATCTTGGCTAACTAAAAAGGATAGGGATAAGTATAACTTAGAGGGAGTACACATTTTAGGAAGGATAGACATACCAGAAAAGGAGGTGTTGTTTATGTCAAACAGAATTTAAATGCAAGTCATCTTCAATTGGGTGCTGAACCCCATCTTAGTGAAGACATTTGGCTTTATCTGGAAAGCATTAGGGAAAGAGGCTTTATTTTTGGAGTGTGTTATAGACCACTCAATGCAGACAGTAATTTCAATGCAACTCTTTTTAGTAATATTAAAACTGTAAGTTTACAGGGATGTATTATAGTCACTGTGGGCTTTAAGTATCCAAATATTAACTGGGATAACTTTGCAAATAGTCAAGCACAAGTGCAGGAGATTTTTTAAGTAATCAGTGACTGCTTTTTAACACAGTATGTTAAAGTGCTAATGTGGGGTGAAGCCTATTTATATTTACTATTTTGTAATAATCAGGATAGAATTGAGGGGATAGAGGTGATTGAACCACTAGGTTCACATGACCATAATATAACACAATTCTCAGTGTGTGTTTTTTTTTTTTTTTTTTTTTTTTTTTAGAATGTGAATGCAGTGATTAAGACTGTTAAGTTTAACTTTGGTACAGCAAATTTTGAGCAGATATATATATATAATAAAGTCTAAGAAGGATAGATAGGCATAAGCTTTTAAGTGGGGAGAAAGTAGAGGAGCAGTGGAACAGGTTTAAAAATTTTTTACATATAATGCAGGACAGGTACATACCTAAATTTGGAATTATTAGGAAATTAAAAAAAACTCCACAATGGGTTAATAAATAGTTGAAAAAGAGGCTGCAAAGGAAAAAAACTCTTAAGGCGTATAAGACTAATATCTGTGAATCATAGGACGTATGAGAACCATTAAAACCATTAAAAAGGGCATTAGGGAGGCTAAAGCCAATTGGGGAGAAATATAGCAATGTGAAAAAAGACTTGGAGATTCTATTTTAGTATTTTAGTAATAAAAGAACAGTCAAGGAGGAGATGAAGTGAATCAGGAATGGCAAAAGTGAAGTAAAAGATAGACCGTGAAATAGTGAATGCTCTAAACTCACATTTTTCTGATAAGTGAGGAAGTAGTTAAACTCCCAGCGGTAAATGGCATTACTAAGAAGGTGCTGAGGGATTTGGAAACTGTGGAGGGAGAAGTACTGCTTAGATTAAACAGGCTGAAATAAAAAAAAAAATCTCCAGGACCAGATAATATTTACCCTCAAGTTCTTAAGGAGGTTAGCAAGCAGCCTGCTATCCAGCCCCCGAACGAGATAGCTGAAGTCAAGTCAGATGCAAAATTCTCAGAGCTCAACTCTATTTATCTGGAATTGTATAGAGTTAATAATATATCGTTATTTGGAATACATACATTTCATGTGTGTTCCATGTCTACAGCGATCTGTGTAAATGTAGGATGACAGGAAATACAAGGCAAGAAGTGTTGAACATAACAAACTTTTTTCATGGTATAATAATGACAAAATGTTGAAGTGTATAATGTGTGAAGACTGAAGTCCAAATATCAAATAAACACTTTCACAAAAGGTATAACAAAATGACGGCGGCCAGCAGGAATGCACAGTGTGCTGGCTGTCTTTGTGAGACAGGTGCGCAGGGGTGGCAGTTGCAGTGAGACACAATATGGTGTGTACCTCCTGTCATCGTAAGAGCCTGTCCTCCCAGGCCAGCGTTGCCATAGGTGCATCAGTTGCACGAATGTGTTCAGTACCACGATCAGCTGGGGACCAATCAGCTGATGCTGGTACCTCACTTTCGTTTTCGATCTACATTTCAAAAAAGATCACTTGCATCAAAATTGGAGTCCTGATTCAGCGTTAATATGAAAAAAGTCATCCACGGATTATTTTGCTTTGAGCATTCACTTTGGTATCTCTCCACATGCTATTTTAGAAGCTGTTTGCTCTTCACTAGTCATGCACGCACAGGGAATCGAGGTCAAATCAACAAAGCTAACTTTCCTTCTAGCAAAAGAACATCGAAAAATGCTGTAACAAGATCACTGATCTCTATCGATTGCTAGCAAGACTGAAGCTTTCAAAATAATAACAAAAACTGTGTTAATGCATGAAAGTAATTGTTGGAGCTGATTAATGCGTTAACGCGATAATAACGCATTAACTTACCCAGCCCTGCTTATAACACAAGAATGGGGTGGGAAAAGAAATCAATATGACATGCACCAAATGCCTTATAATTCAAAATCAATTTGTATCTAAAATACCTTCAAGTTAGTTAGTGCACTATGCTATTGCATATTGAGAATGGAAATTCTACTCCTTTGTCTGTACATTACAGTACTTGTAAGAAAATGCTCTAAATTTATCTGTACTTAATAACATTCTTTTACCCTTAACCTCCTGTTAAGGCTAGATGTTCTTGCACACTCTTTCGTTGATATCTTGAGATGTTTCTTACATCCTTTCCAGAGTGTTGATTCTGTAGAGAAGACACAGTCTGCATACTTTTGTCAGTTAATACCCCTTTTGTAAAGCATATATTAATATGGAACACAACCTGGACTGGAAGCCAGAGCTTATCGCCGGCTTCCATGCTACCTTAGAGAATATGTCTCCTTTTACTTTACATTTACTTCAAAATTATTAAAAGAACCTTCTTCCATTAAAGCATGGCTGGTACTCAGAAGGAAAGTGGAGTACATATTATTCCAAATATGGAGAGTTTTACATTATACCTAATCATATCATTTTCAGTTTGAATTCAAAACATAAACCTTTATGAATACCTTTTATCAATTGCTTCATCCTTTCAGACAACACATTTATTTTCACACATTTTTAACAAAACATATGCTTACTCAAAGTTACTTAAGCTGTTTCTAATTTAGCATCCACTACTTAAAGCATTTACACAGTCTATACATAGAACTTACAAACATGAACCTTCATTACTATAGCCAGACATTGGTGCTAATGACTGTGCCACCATACTCTTCCTCCTTAAAAATAGTTTTCGACTTACGCATGCTCAATATGCATTGTGCACTTTTCAAAAGCATCACAGTATATATGACCTGACACATCGATAGCATTTTTATTTCTTCAGTCACAGACGAAAGAAATGGTGTCCCTTGTATTTTATTATTATTTAAAGAATATTTTTCCTTAAAACTTTATCAGGGTTTGAAGGAAGATGTTTTGTACATTTATAAACCATTTATATAAGCAAAGTGGAGACGTTTTCATTTTACCAGATGTTGCACATATTCAAAACTCATTTTAACCCAAATTAACTCAGCACTGGACATTCATATCAGATATTTGTAATTTTGTGTGCACAATACATTTCCAGCAAATACTTAATTTCCAAACATGCTGAGCATTCATTTAACACATTTAATCACTCACAACATTTTTCTTCAAACATGTCATCTTCTTGAACTTAAACACCATTTTTCAAACATACTTTCAGTCTCTCACTTGCATACTGAGACCTTTTACTATTTATGGCCCTACAACTTCAATTTACACATGCAATTTCTCACTTATAATAGTCACACATTTATTTTCATTCAATTTGCTGCACATTAAGACTTCTGTTTACTTAACACACTAATTCTTAGTACCAAAGAAAATGGAAAGATACAGACTGTAGAGAAAAATAAGTTAACTTCTTGTACCTTTACACTCCACTCTCACTCACTTTGCTGATTAGAATAAACGCCTGACTGCCTCTGATGCAACACCTATTCACTGCTGCAAATTTCATGTCAGGAGCACGAGCGCAGAATCTGCTCAGCCAAGAAGAGGACTTCTTAATTCTACACAGAAAACATAAACTTTACAAATTTTACCTTTCAACCTAAGCCCTATTCTTTTTTTTTTTTTTTACTAGTTATATTTTCCATGTACTGATTAAATTGTTTATTCTTCACTTACTATACAATTATCTTGTTCTGCTTTTAACCCTATCTTCCTGTGGAATTCTCTCTCCCATGGGTTGCAACCTCAATGCATATAATATGGGATTCAGCAGTAACACAATAATGCTGCCAGTCGTCCCACTATGCACGTGAAGCATCCTTTATTTGTAGTAGAAACCCCTAGTAACACTGCCAGTAGTACTTGGCAAAATGCTAATGACCAATTCCTGTTTTTAATATAGGACTTTCACCTGGCTATATTATAGCATTACTGTCTGCTGAGACCTTTTGCCAAATCCAGAGTAAAATCTGGGCGGTTCCCCCAGACAATAGTCAGTGACTACCTCCGGATTGCCACCCAAATAATCCGCCACATGACGAATAGCCGCTCTGCACTATTCGTACTCAGATGCTGTGTAACCTCTCTGGTGGGAAAGAGATATCATAGAATCTCATTACTCTCTCTTCCTTTGGGTGACTTGGTAATTCAGCCCTCTTTTCATGAACCTGCAAGAGTCTAACCCACAATTCTTGACTGCACTATATAAGGTGCAGTCACACAATCCACTACCAAGCAGGACCTGAATCATCCTCACTCATTGTCACCTCAGAGCCCTCTTTGTCGTGACTTCGCTGGCTAGGGAGGAGACCTCTTCTTTTAGCCTTACCAATTCTAACACTGCTAGCGAACTAATTGAGCTGCAATCTCCAATCCCTAACCTAACTACACTAAAACTAACTCTAACTCTAGACACACAACACTCTTCTACTAATGGCTTGAGGTTGAACCTAACGCCTTATTCCCAAAAGAACATCTTTTCTCATGCCCGTATAGGGTTTCTCCATACATGTTATTTGGCTAGTTGTTTATTCATTATTTATTCATTATGTTTTTTATCATTGGATCAGTTTAATTGATGTGTTGTGTGTGGCTGTATGTGAGAGTGTAAACTAAGTCAGGGCTGGATGTGTCTTTCAGATTTCCACAATAAAATGAGCAAATCATTGTTTAAAGATTTGTGGTCACCGCTAGGCACTCAGATTCTCACATGATAGCTGTTGTACAATAAACATGAGACAGTTCTCACAGGTCAATGAATAATAACAGCAAAAGATGGGTAGAGATGGAGGAGGATCTTGGAGGAGGATCTGTTGCTTCAGCAAGTCATAATCAGAGTCTTTTGTGAAGGAGGTTTCACACTACCTGTTGGGCCTCCCTAGTTAAAAACAGTGCCAAGATAGCTGACCAGGTTCCCCTGTCCAAGTGCATTAATGTTGTTATGCACTCGAAGCAAAACAGTAAACACTCTGGGTCGTCCGCAGGAGCCATCTTCACCAGCACATCCCTGGGGAGCGCTCACAGGAACTTCATTTTGCTCCACTGGTATCGAGATATTGTATGCCTCTTGGGGTTCCATTGGTGCAAGACCACACATGAGGCAGAGTCTCAGTACTTTAGCAAAACCAGCTTTATTCAACTTGAAACAGGAACAGCAGGGTTATTTATTGTAGTGGGAGCTACCACTCTCTTATTCACAGACACAGCATATGGGCATAGTCGGGGCCAAGTCATTGGCTAAGTTATACTGTTCCCTGCATTTATAATGTTCCTTGCATCATCCATTGGCAACAGGCGTGTATAGCACAATCTAGATTGGCTCGTAGTTGTGGTTGCCTGGACAGTGGACAAGCAGTCCTGCACAGACTTGGCAGTCACGCTTCAGTGTTACAGTGGGGCAAAAAAGTGTTTAGTCAGCCACCAATTGTGCAAGTTCTCCCACTTAAAAAGATGAGAGAAGCCTGTAATTTTCATCATAGGTATACCTCAACTATGATAGACAAAATGAGAAAAAAAATCCAGAAAATCCCATTGTCTGATTTTTAAAGAATTTATTTGCAAATTATGGTGGAAAATAAGTATTTGGTCACCTACAAACAAGCAAGATTTGTGGCTCTCACAGACCTGTAATTTCTTCTGTAAGAGGCTCCTCTGTCCTCCACTCGTTACCTGTATTAATGGCACCTGTTTGAACTCGTTATCAATATAAAAGACACCTGTCCACAACTTCAAACAGTCACACTCCAAACTCCACTATGGCCAAGACCAAAGAGCTATCAAAGGACACCAGAAACAAAATTGTAGACCTGCACCAGGCTGGGAAGACTGAATGTGCAATAGATAAGCAGCTTGGTGTGAAGAAATCAACTGTGGGAGCAATTATTGGAAAATGGAAGACATACAAGACCACTGATAATCTCCCTCGATCTGGGGCTCCACGCTGGATCTCACCCCGTATGGTCAAAATGATCACAAGAACGGTGAGCAAAAATCCCAGAACCACACGGGGGGACCTAGTGAATGACCTACAGAGAGCTGGGACCAAAGTAACAAAGGCTACCATCAGTAAAACACTACGCCGCCAGGGACTCAAATCCTGCAGTGCCAGACGTGTCCCCCTGATTAAGCCAGTACACGTGCAGGCCCGTCTGAAGTTTGCTAGAGAGCATTTGGATGATCCAGAAGAGGATTGGGAGAATGTCATATGGTCAGATGAGATGAAACCAAAATAGAACTTTTTGGTAAAAACTCTACTCATCGTGTTTGGAGGAGAAAGAATGCTGAGTTGCATCCAAAGAACCCCATACCTACTGTAAAGCATGGGGGTGAAAACATCATGCTTTGGGGCTGTTTTTCTGCAAAGGGACCAGGACGACTAATCCGTGTAAAGGAAAGAATAAATGGGGCCATGTATCGTCAGATTTTGAGTGAAAACCTCCTTCCATCAGCAAGGGCATTGAAGATGAAACGTGGCTGGGTCTTTCAGCATGACAATGATCCCAAACGCACTGCCCGGGTAACGAAGGAGTGGCTTTGTAAGAAGCATTTCAAGGTCCTGGAGTGGCCTAGCCAGTCTCCAGATCTCAACCCCATAGAAAATCTTTGGAGGGAGTTGAAAGTCCGTGTTGCCCAGCGACAGCCTCAAAACATCACTGCTCTAGAGGAGATCTGCATGGAGGAATGGGCCAAAATACCAGCAACAGTGTGTGAAAACCTTGTGAAGACTTACAGAAAACGTTTGACCTCTGTCATTGCCAACAAAGGGTATATAACAAAGTATTGAGATGAAATTTTGTTCTTGACCAAATACTTTTTTTCCACCATAATTTGCAAATAAATTCTTCAAAAATCAGACAATGTGATTTTCTGGATTTTTTTTCTCATTTTGTCTCTCATAGTTGAGGTATACCTATGATGAAAATTACAGGCCTTCTCATCTTTTTAAGTGGGAGAACTTGCACAATTGGTGGCTGACTAAATACTTTTTTGCCCCACTGTATGTCCCGTTTTATTGGGTTGCTGTCATAAGATTTCAGAAACCTCACAGCCTTTAAATAATCTTTTCCCTGATTTTACCCCAGTAGTGGCTTAGGTCAGGAATGAAATGACACCTATAATGAAAAGGGCAGACACATCGAATTTTGTTGCAGCAGCGCAGTTACCAATTTCTTTCGCCACTTCAATGACTTTTAATTTAAAACCAGCTTCATATTTTCTTCTGATCAAACGCTCCATCGTAGATAAAGGATGCTGTTACGATAAAGGTGTACGAGGGTGTGAGATACACAAAACATTGCAAACATCACTTTTAATAAGCCAACTAAACAATGAAGAACTGATACTACAGGATCAATTTTAATTGCTCAAGGGAGTTTTACTCAGTGTTGTATGGATTATGTGGGAGAAAATTGATGGCTTGAATTATTGGTTTTGATTCTGGAAATTCCATTGATTAGTCAAATTGAGAAGACTCGCACAATATTTTCATTACACTTCTCCATGGATTAGACTTTAGACTTAGATTAAGGTAACTGAATACTTACTTTAAGAAGCAGAAAAATACATACTGTATTTTTAAGCATGAGCATTATAGAAATTTGAAACCGCTTATGCCGTTTACCAACAAAAGACAGAGCAAGACAGACAAGCCAGTAACACAGAAGAGTCCAGTTAATATTTCTTCATTTTGTGGTTTTCTGGATTTTCTTGATTTGACAAGTGTTTTATTTAGTGTTTTACCTTTACACTGTATTACTCATAGGAAGTAAAAGTGTGAGGTTTGAATACACAATGGGAGGTCTGAAAATTGAAAGTGTACTTTATGAAAGCAATTTAGGAGTCATAGTGGACTTCTATCAACTTCCAGATGATGTTCAGAAGCCATTAAGAAAGCTAACAGAATATTAGTTTATATAGTTTGATGTGTAGAGTATAAGTCACAGGAGGTTATGCTTAAGCTTTAAAACACTCTATTTAGACGTCGTCTGGAGTACGGTGTACAGGTTTGGTGTCCAGGCAACAAAAAAGGCATAGAAGTGCTAGCACAATATGCATCAGGTAGTGAAGCTCTGTAAGAAAACCTATTACAGCTTTTTTATTGTAGCCATAAGGCAAGGCAGTTGTCTAATCAGGAAAAAGCAAATGCTTTTTTTTGCCTTTACTTGCTAAAAATGTTGGGAGCATTTTATAAATCAATAGGTGTCTTTTGAGGAAACACAAATGTAATTTTTCTGTCAGGTTTTCTTTTTTACGTATTAAAAATGTCAACATAAGCAATAAGCAATTTATTGATTAAATCAAAAGAAAACCTGTCTCATGCTAATCAAAGGTAATTTGAATTCTTTCATACAGAGTGAAAGATGCAGAAGATCATCTATGGCCAGTAATCACTGGTTAGTGTAATATTGCATTGCAAATGCCACCTTTATTTTACTATATCTATTTTTGTGGAAATTCTAAAATTCTATTTCAGTATTGATCTATTTGCATTTAAGTCCCTGCAGTACAACCAGTAATCAGTAATGGCTCATTGTAGATAAAGTTGGAGATAAAGTTAGCCCAACAGGCAGCCTGAAGCCATGTACATCACTAGACACATGAAAGTTAAGAATTGCAATGGCCAAAGCTAAGCATTAGAAACAAATTTAAATGTGAATTTAACACTAGAATTACCAAAGCCTACGAAAAAACTCCTTAAACCTTAAATCCCTTCACACTTTTCCGTCAAGTCTTTTTTCTTGTAAATGTGCCGATCAAGACAAGCAGCAAGCAGCCTACATTTCCATCCCCCAACCGCCACAAAGTTCTCCCTGTTCCAGCCTTCATTATCTGGAAGTGAAGTGCTGGAGTTTTCGAATGGAAATAGATTATTTGGAACACATGCATTTCATGTGTGTTCTATTTCTACAATAATCTGTGTAAACACATCGTTAAAACAAACTTTTTAAATTTTTTAGTAATAAATGACAAAATGTAGACAAAAACTATATAATGTGTAAAGCCTGAAGTGCAAAAATCAAATAAACACTTTCACAAAAGGTTCAAGGCTGATGCAACAGCTTCCGTGGTGCAGCGGTAAAAATTGCTGAATTATAATAGAGTCCCCTGGTTCGATCCTGACTACCTCGTATATTTACCGTTTTGAGTACTGAGCTGCTGGTATTGTTAATATTATACAATAATCACATACATTTGATTTGCGTCTGTAACAGCCGCTGTAAATGTATAGTACTTGTAAAACGTTTTTTTTTTTTTCTTTTCACTTTTATTCTCTAAGTCACAATACATACTACCACCCCCCAGGGATCTGACACTGTTACTTTTTATCTGAAACTGGGAATAACTGTAGATGTGAGTGGTGTTTTGAGACAATCAAACTGGAAATTCTCTGATCTGGATGGATAAAAGCTGACACACAAATGCTGGTGAATCTGCCTTATTCGTATCTCATTGTCACTTGATTTTTTTTTTATTCAATTTTATTGAGTGTTCCTGCTTACGATGAATTAGTGTGCGCCTTATGGTCCATGATGTCAAAGCCGCACTGACAAAAAAACAGATATAGGTTTATATGATATTTGGAATTATTTATTTTATGACCTGTATAGTACATTTCGGAAAACATTGTGGAACGGATGCAATATTATTCATATTCATTCGTGTACCTTCTTGCACTTGTAATCATTGATCTTTTTTTTCCCCCCAATCTTGCCCAGTCTGCACAGGACTACAGTACATGCAGAGGAAAGAATGTTCCTCTGCAAGGTGAGCCATGAACGCTTTTCTTATCTCAGTGGATCCCGTACATGCCTTGCACAGTACATGTGTGTTGATCGCTGCCAGGTCAAGTTTGTTATAGCACAAGCAACCGGCCACCTGCTTGCGCTGAATAAGCTCATGCTTTCTGGTGCATACTGTCAGTGGCAGCACTGGGGGGGAAAATAAAGAAAGCGACAAATATATGTGACATTTTGAAGAAATCATTGTATGACCTGAATAGTACCAATCAGAAAACATCATCGCACTAATGCAATATTATTTGAAAATGAACACTGTCAGATCGGGTGTAAATTTACGCTGGCGCTGTTAGTTAGGGTCAGATCAGGAGGGGAGGGAGAGCATGAACGTGACAGAGAAGAAAAGTGAAAAAAAGCTAACTTTTACAAGTAACATAAATGTTTATCCGATCTGTTCATTATTATAACAGATTGATACAGCTTGTTCTATAGTATCACTCTCATTCTCACAGTTTTCATCATTTTCTACTGTTCTTTTATAAGGACCTACCTTCATACCTCTGCACCAACTAAGCAGACATATCTACTTTGTAGCAATTGATTTTTGGGCTTCAGTTTTTACAGAGCAACATGTAAATTTACCAATTTATTTTTCTTTAGTTAAATAAAAAGCACATTTCTTTTGTGCAAGTGTTTGATATTTGGTCCACACATTATACATGTCACGTCAACATTTAGTTGTTACTACTTAATATTAAAAAGTATCTGTTTTAGTTATGTGTTCAGCATTTCTTGCCTTGCATTTTCTGTCATCCTGCATTTAGACAGATCATTGTAGACCTGGAACACACATGAAATGTATTTATCCCAAATAACGATTTATTATTTACATTATACAATTCCAGACACCTAAGGCCAGATTTATACTTCACGCGACGCATGCTGCAGTAGACGCTCCTGCTACGCAAGCGTTGTATTGTTTATACAATCCCTGGACGAGGCATCAGCTCATCGCAAGGTGAATACAAGCACACACATACACACTGGCGTCATTTTAGTGTGACCAAATCTGCATATTTTTGGAAGGAATCCAGAGCACATGGTGGAAACCCAGCAGTAAAACATGTAAACTCCAGGCAGGGAATATCAGCAATGTGACTCCCTGCAAGACAGTCGCGCTAATGCTCCGCCACCTTGTCACCCCCATGTGTGTCATTATTAATAGTATTCATTATTTACACAAGGGTAGCACGGTGGCGCAGTGGGTAGCGCTGCTGCCTCGCAGTTGGGAGATCTGGGGACCTGGGTTCGATTCCCGGGTCCTCCCTGCGTGGAGTTTGCATGTTCTCCCCGTGTCTGCGTGGGTTTCCTCCGGGTGCTCCGGTTTCCTCCCACATTCCAAAGACATGCAGGTTAGGTGGATTGGCGATTCTAAATTGGCCCTAGTGTGTGCTTGGTGTGTGGGTGTGTTTGTGTGTGTCCTGCGGTGGGTTGGCACCCTGCCCAGGATTGTTTCCTGCCTTGTGCCCTGTGTTGGCTGGGATTGGCTCCAGCAGACCCCCGTGACCCTGTGTTCGGATTCAGCGGGTTGGAAAATGGATGGATGGATGGATTATTTAAACGAAATTACCGATTTATCTGTAAAATGAAACGTACATCAATGCATTTCATCATGAAAGTGATATCAAGTATAAATCTAAGGATTCTAAATGTGCAGAGAGTTGGAATATCTTACATTTAGTGTGCTCAGTGTGGCGATCTATTGCTGTTTGCCACTGCTGTCAGTACCGGAGGAAGCCCTAGAAAAAAAGACGGCACAGAAGATGGTATGTGAGACTTTTAAAATGTATTGTGTCATTACGATCGGGAATATGCAACGCTTGAATATAAAAGCACCACGAATGCATTTGTATGTCGGCATTTTGCTTCACCACTTCAAACCATTCATCAGACATCGAAGCACGCACACCGATCTTGTAGGATCCGCAAAGCGGCTTTCTGTCACATGTAGATAGTAACCAGAAACTCTGACGTCATATTCCAACTTTTAGCACACTGTGCCCCCCGACTTTTTGCTGGTACTGCAACTCGTGCACGCATCATGTTAATTTCTGATGACCTGCTCAGAGGATGCATCAAATGAAAGTGTGGCAGCCATGATGCGGGCGCGTACGCGTTCTGAGCGGGAAGTATAAATGAGCCCTAACTCCCAGATACACAGACTTCAGCTGTGAGAATTTTATGTCTGACTTAAGCTGCTTCGGTGGGGGAAGAGTGAGCAGGCTGCCTGCTTCCAGTACTGATTGACACATTTGCAAAACAAAGGCGCTGATGAGGAGGTGCAAGGGAATTTAAGGTTGCCTGGGATTACAAGTATTTTTGTAGACTTCAGGGATTGTAGTGTTAATTGGTACAGGTTGCATACAGTTTGCCTTGGGTTGGTATGGGTTTTTTAAGTAATCAACATTGCTTTGCCATGATGTCAGCAACGATTCTCCAAAGGGAGCCATAACCCCAAATCCCAAATGATGACTTTTGTTGGCGATTTTTCAAGGGGGAATCCGATGTGGCTGTGAGTGGGTTCTCGAATTCACTTAGAAGATAAAGATTGGTTTGCACTGGGGGGAAAAAAGTTTAAGAAACCCTTCTCTGCATTGACTCCATTCATGACCAATTTCTAATATACCTACTAGACAAAGAGCCCGTTTCGACAACGTAAGATGAAACGGGCACGAGTGGAATAGTAATAAGTATAAGCACCACAAACCTGATATAGGTGTATTGAATGAATGTGTAATTAGGCCTGGAGCTGTAGTCGAAATCGCCTTTCAGGCCTCTAGAGGTTTAATCGAAGTTGCCTTTCTCTTTGAATTTTTGCGGCCGTAAATCCGCCGCCTGCCGCAATGTTGGTCGAAGTCGCCTTTCTCTTTGAATATTCGCGGCCGTAAATCCGCTGCCTGCCGCAATGTCACTCTCGTAAGGTTTTTCGGGCAGCTGCGCAGAAGGCGACTGCACATTCGGCTTCGGACATGCACTGAAGGCGACTGCGCATTCGGCTTCGGACGGACTTGAGTGAGTGAGGAGACTGGCGAATTATATATAAGATTAACACTAGAATTACCAAAGCCTATGAAAAAACTCATAATCCCGGCCCACCATAAATCCGTTCGCACCTCTCCGTCAGCGTCTTTTGTGTTGTAAATGTGTCTATAAGCACAAGCAGCCTGCTATCCCATCCCACCACCAGCGCAGAAGGGGCAGAAAGTTCTCTCAGCTCAAGTCTGTTTACCTGCATATCAGTTGTCGGGAGTTGTATAGGGTAAATAATATATTGTTATTTGGAATACATGCATTTCATGTGTGTTCCATGTCTACAACAATCTATGTAAACACATTGTTAAAACAAATGTTTTTCATGTTTTAGTAATAATTGACAAAATTTAGACATGAAGTGTATAATGTGTGAAGCCTGAAGTCCAAATATCAACTTTAACAAGTATAACAAAACAAGTGCGCTTTTATTCAAGAATATAAGTGCAGAAAAAGAACTCTCATTAGGGTGTGACATTGACACACCTTTAATACGACCAATTTGGTGGTGCAGCAGTAAGAACTGCTGACTCGTAATCAAGACATTCGTGGTTCGATAAAAGTCACTTCAGTACACATATACAGCATGCCCGTGTCGATCAAACAAAGGAATCTCTGCAGTTTACTTGTGTCTTTACCCTATAGAAAGATAAGTAAATAAATATAGGTAAATAACATTCGATTTGGCTTTTATAGAAGTAACATTTACATTGTTTTCATTTAAAGACCATCACAAAACATAATCACAAACAAAACTTTGCACAATACCTTAGCAAGCTCTGTAAGCCATGCTGTTTCGTTGAAGGACAGGTGTGGGGCAGACTGACTGGCAGGATGATGCTGGACCTGTTGCTGCATCCAAACGGTGCCATCTTTCGCCTTTACGCCTGGTGCAGCTGCGTTTGTTTTTATGTGTGAGTGGACATTTCTTGTGGGGAGGGCTTCTGTTGTCTTTCTCGGACGTAGAACCCTCATCCTCATCGGAGTTCACCTCTTTTATAGCATGTCTATTTGAAAACAGCAGTGTCAGATCAGGGCGAACGTGATCGTGACTGAGAGCTTTTTTATTTTTTTATTTATTTATTTTTATTTTTTTTTTTTTAATATTTTTATTTTATTCATTTTCATTGTGATCATTCCATACAAACAGATCAATTTATAACCCAACAAATTTGAAGACAAATCAAACCCCACCCCTGAGAAGGAGAGCTTAGCTAAAGGAAAATTGCTTTAAGCTTTTTAATAAGGCAACATTAGACAAAAGAAGGGGAGAAGTAAATATCTATATAAATAAGAGATGGAGAAGGGAGTTAAATGCAATAATAGTTAATTCTCTTATTCTAAAATAATATTGATTAAATCCTGCCATGTTTTGAAAAAATTTTGTACAGATCCTCTAACTGAAAATTTGATTTTTTCCAATTTCAAATAATATAAAACATCGGTTTCCCACTGACTTATAAGAGGAGAATTAGGATTCTTCCAATTTAACAAAATAAGTCTGCGTGCCAAGAGTGTAGTGAATGCAATCACCGTTTGCTTGTCCTTCTCCAATTCCAGTCCATCTGGAAGAACACCAAACACAGCTGTTAGTGGGTTAGGAGGGATTGTGATACTAAGGCTGTCTGAGAGGCACTTAAAAATTTTTGTCCAAAATGATGTTAGTTTGGTGCAGGCCCAGAACATGTGACCCAGTGAGGCAGGAGCTTGGTTGCAGCGCTCGCAGGTTGGATCCTGGCCTGGAAACATTTTGGACAGTTTTAAGCGAGACAGATGAGCTCGATATATAATTTTTAGTTGAATAATTCTATGCTTTGCGCATATAGAACTCGAGTGAATTCTCTGCTTTGCTACCTTCCACTCCTTTTCTGATATATTGATTAAGAGATCATCTTCCCAATGTCCTCTTGGATCTTTGAAAGGTAGGGACTCTAATAAGATTTTATATATTGCGGAAATAGTGTTTGTTTCCTCGGAATTGAGCAGTATTTTTTCCAGCATTGTGGGGGAAATCGGGCAATTTCTGTTTAACAGAATTTCTAATTTGAAGATAGTAAAAGAAATGTGTAGCTGGGAGGTTAAATTTTGAACGTAATTGTTCAAAAGATGTAAATATGTTGTCTATATAAAGATCTCTGAGCATTTTAATCCCAAAACTTTTCCAGGTATTAAAAACTGGATATACTTGCGAAGGTTGAAAGAGGTGGTTCTCTTGCAGAGGTGCCACTGATAAAAGATTTTCCATCTTAAAATGCTTCCTAATTTGGTTCCATATTCTGAGTGAGTAAAGCACAATTGGGTTATTAGTATATTTGCGATAACTTTCATTTATTGGAGAGCAGAGCAGGGAATATAAAGAAGTACTACAGGATTTTACTTCTATTGCGGACCAAGCCTGTGTATGTTCATTTATTTGTGTCCAGGTTTTTATGGCTTGTATGTTTGCTGCCCAGTAATAAAACTGAAAATTAGGTAAAGCCATGCCACCTTCTGCCTGAGGTCTTTGTAGGGTCGCTCTTCGGATACGTGGGTGTTTTGAGTTCCAAATCAATGAGGTTATTATTGAATCTAACTGTTTAAAAAACGATTTATTGATATATATTGAAATGTTTTGAAATAAAAAGAGAAGTTTTATTTATTCAGTTTTATTCTAACCTTTACAAGTACCATAAATTTACACCAGCTGTTACAAACTCAAATCAAATGTATGTTTCTATTCTATAATAGTAAGAATAAGAGCAGCTCACTACTCAAAATGATGGCGTCCGGTATCGAACCATAAACGTGGTTGATTATAAGTCAACAGTTCTTACCGTTGCACCACCAAAGCGGTTGTATTAAACGCGTGTCAATGTTGCACCCTAATGAGAGTTCTTTTTCTGCAGTTATATTCTTGAATAAAAGCGCACTTGTTTTGTTGTACCTTTTGTGAAAGTGTTTATTTGATATTTGGACTTCAGGCTTCACACATTATACACTTGATGTCTACATTTTGGCAATTTATCATGAAAAAGTTTCTGTTTTAACAATGTGTTTACATAGATTGTTGTAGACACAGAACACACATAAAATGCATGTATTCCAAATAACGATGATATTTACCCTATGCAACTCCTGGCAACTGACAATCGGGTAAACAGACTTGAGCTGAGAGAACTTTCTGCCCCTTCTGCGTTGGTGGTGGGATGGGATGGCAGGCTGCTTGTGCTTATTGACACACAACACAAAAGACGCTGTTGGAGAGGTGCGAACGGACTTGAGGTGGGCCGGGATTATGAGTTTTTTCGTAGGCTTTAGTAATTATAGTGTTTAAAGTAGAGGATGTGTGTGAATAATTAACTACTTGTATAACAAGCTCAGATTTCAGCACTATGTCAATGACAGACAATTGTGTGTTAGAGAGGTTGCATAAAATTAAATAACCAAACCATTTTTTAAACCCACTTAGTCCTGAGCAGGGTTGTGTGGGTAGCTACAGCCTAATCCAACCAGCATAAGGCAAACATAAAAAGATCCCTGCACAGAGCACCAGCCTGTTACAGAGTGAACACACACATGCACCAAGGCCAACGTAATGTCATCAATCCACCTAATGTGCATGTCTTTGGAATGTGGAAGGAATAATGATGATAATAAATAAATAATAGATTTTATTTATATAGCACCTTTCACATGCTCAAGGCGCTTAAGATACAAATAGTTTCTGCGTAGAACAATAAACAAGTAAATACAGGGTATACAAAGCATTAAGTTGAGTATAATAGTAAATTCAATTCTAAAAGAAATGTCTGAAGAAATCACATAATTTGTGATGTAACACACACACACACACACAAATTATCCTGAGCATCTGGACAGAAAGGTAGACTGAAAGAAGGGGCAGAATGTTAGGTTAAGATAAAAAGCCTTCCTGAACAGATGAGTTTTAAGTTGTTTTTTAAATGAATAAATGGAGTTGGCTTATCCAATTAATTTCAGGAGGTCATTCTAAAGTCTGGGTACTGTACAGATGAAGGCCCTGTCACCCATAACAGTGCAGGTTACTGTGGGGCACAACACAATTGCCACACCTTAGAAGGCAAAGAGGGTCATAGCAATAGAATTTATATAGTCAGAGGAAGCCAATGAAGGCGAAGAAGGATGGGTGTGATATGCTTGCTGTTGCTGGTTCGTGTAAGGACTCTTGCAGCAGTTTTGAATTAACTTGATATGTGATGTAAGATTTGAAGGGGCAGCTGCCAGTAGGGAGTTACAATAATCGATGTGGAATGTAATAAAAGCATGGGAAAGTTTCTCAGCATTAGAAATTGTGAGGAAAAGAGCAAACATGGGATATGTAATGGAAATGGGAGGAAGTTTTTAATGTGGTTTATGTGGGTGTAGTATGAATGGAAGGATTCCAGAATGACACCAAGATTCCTTGCATCAGAAGAAGACCTGATGAGATCATCATCAAGAGTAACTGAAAAGGAGCTCATTTTCTTAAGTTGTACTTTAGTGCCAATTTGCAGGAGTTCAGTTTTGTTGCAATTTAATTTTAAAGAGTCATGCTCCATCTAGGTTTTAATTTCACGGAGGAAAGTTGTGAGCTGAGAAAGCTCTGATAAAGTTTTGCTTTTAACATTGAAATAGAGTTGAGTTTTATCTGCATAAAAATAACTCAGTCCAAAGCTACAAATAATATGGCCAAGGGGAAGTATATAGATACAGAACAGCAACTACAAATAATATGGCCAAGGGGAAGTATATAGATACAGAACAGCAACTACAAATAATATGGCCAAGGGGAAGTATATAGATACAGAACAGCAGAGGGCCAAGGACAGAGCCCTGAGGAACTCCTTGTGTGACTGGTGCAGAGCTGGACTTGATGTTGCAGTTTTATACACAATTTACATAACATTTCTATTATTATTAAGCAGTTCGCATACGTTTGCAACCCGAGATTTTTCTTCTTTTTTTGCATATAACAAAGATATATGCTTTGCATTTGCCATTCCAACAGACTGCATATCACAAACATTAACACTGTTATCGTTTTTTTCGTGTCTGCCGTTTCTATTGGAGGGTGACAATGAGTTAAATTCCAATGGATGTTTTTCAGATGTTGACAAGCAATAAGCAAAAGGTATCACTGAAAACCACAGAAAACAAAAACATCAAAAAAAAAAACAGTACGAGGAAAGTTCAAAGAGAGTTTTTTTACAATGTTTCTGTTTGGGGATCGTTGTTTAGCCTAAATGTGTACAACTGAGCTGCGGCCACAGATCTAACTGCTCTGTGGATGATTCATTCAAGCATTTCAAGGTCACCTCGTTGTAATGAAAGCATCTGCTGAATGTACTTCGTAGTAACGAGATTTCTAAAGTCTCGTGTCATATGGGGAAACTGTCGGGACCGTAAAAATACTTTGTTGTAATACTCTCTCACCTCGGTCTCTCTCCTCTCTCTGGGCTGCTGCAAAGCCCCGCCCGCCAAGCATTCTGAAAAGTCTGACTGAGTCTCCGTTGCTGGCAGTTCTCTCGCGGCCCGGCTGTCAGACGGCTGCAGCCCGGTAGTGGGTTGCGGACCGGTGGTTGGGGACCCCTGGTGTAAGGAATCTTATCAGAACTTGGCTGATAAGTGTGGTGTTCCATAGGGCTCAGTGCTAGGGCCACTGCTATTTTTAATCATTTTAAATGATTTGGATAGGAATATAAGTAACAAGCTGGTTAAGTTTGCTGAGGCGGAGTAGTGACTCTGAGGCTATGGATCTGCACTGGCAATCGGAAGGTTGCTGGTTCGAATCCTATAAATGCCAAAAGGGACTCTGCTCTGTTGGGCCTTTAAGCAAGGCCCTTAACCTGCAATTGCTGAGCGCTTTGAGTAGTGAGAAAAGCGCTATATAAATCCAAAGAATTACTAAGTTTGCAGATGATAACATGGTATGTGGATTGGCAGATCATCTGGAATCTGTTAACGCTAGAATCCCTGAATCTTACAAAAAACTCGTAATCCTGGCCCACCTTAAATCCCTTTGAATCTCTCCATCACAGTCTTTTGTTTTGTAAATGTGTTGATCCGCACAAGCAGCCTGCTATCCCATCCCCCCCACTGCCTCTGTTATAGCATGTCTTTATTTGAAAACAACAGTGTCAGATCAGGGCGAGCATGAACGTGACTGAGAATAAAACTGAAAAGGGAAAAAAAATAAAAGCTAACCTTAACAAGCACCATAAATTTACAACTGCAGTTACAGACTCAAATCAATTTTATGTCTTTATTGTACAATAGTAACAATAAGAGCAGCTCCTTACCAAAATGGTAATTTTGGAAGGCGCCCAGATTCAATCCAGTGACCTCTTGGTTATGAGTTACCAGTTCTTACCGCTGCACCACCTGAGAGGTTGTATCTGCATCATACCTTAACCTGATTTCTTTTTCTTGGTTATATTATTGAATAAAAGTGCACTTGTTTTGTTATATGTGTACCTTTTGTGAAAGTGTTTATTTGATATTTGGACTCCATGTGAAAATTTTGTCATTAGAAACTTTTTTCATGTTATAGTACTATTTTAGGTATTTGTTCAACATTTCTTGCATTTCCTATAATCCTACACTTACCCAGTTTATTGTAGACACAGAACACTCATGAAATGCATGTGTTCCAAATCTATACTAATAAAAGGCAAAGCCCTCACTGACTGACTGACTCACTCATCACTAATTCTCCAACTTCCCGTGTAGGTGGAAGGCTGAAATTTGGCAGGCTCATTCCTTACAGCTTACTTACAAAAGTTAGGCAGGTTTCATTTCGAAATTCTACGCGTAGCGGTCATAACTGGAACCTACTTTCGTATACTGTATACGGCCATAGCGGGCAGCTTGGTCGCCGTGTGAGGCGCTTGCGTCTTGCATCATGACGCCTCCCATGTGATTGAGTGCCTACCCATATAAGGTAAATATTCGCGGGTGAAGGACTGTGCTTAGCATATTCATAAGTGCGGCTGCTGCGGACTGTGCTTAGCATATTCATAAGTGCGGCTGCTGCAGAAATCAGCTCTCTTCGCTGCGGTGTGTTCTTTCCTTTCCTTGCTTCGCCAAGGAAGCAGAATTTTCACAGCTTCTCCACTGTTTTATAAACGAACGACATATAAGGCCGTCCTTTTTCCTTGCTTCGCCAAGGAATCAACCTTTTTATTTAATCCACGGGTTCTCCGCTGTTTTATTGTTCATTTGTTAAGATTGTTATAGTTATTGTATAGGTATTTTACACTTGGTTTACTGTTCAGGTACCCATTTCCTTTATTTAATCCGCGGCTTCTCTGCTGCTGTTTTGTTCGTTTATTACAATTATAGTTATTTGAATCCTTTTCTTTGCCTGACTGCCTGCCCATATAAGGTGCTCCACAGTTTTTTTGTGAAGCGGTTTTTACACAGCATCTTCGCTGTGTTATAAACGAACGCCATATAAGGCCATCCTTTCTCCTTGCTTCGCGGTTTTCTACTGTTTTATTGTTCGTTTATTACGATTGTTATGGTTATTGTGTAGCTATTTTACACTTAGTTTACTGTTCAGGTACCCATTTCCTTTATTTAATCCCCTGCTTGCCCATATAAGGCGCTCCACTGTTTTTTTGTGAAGTAGCCTTTACGCAGCTTATTCGCTATTTTATAAACGAGCAGCATATAAGGCCGTCGTTTTTTTCTTGCTTCGAAAAGGAAGCAGTATTTTATACTTTGTTTACTGATCAAGTACCCATTCCCTTTGTTCTTCCAACTGTACCCCTATTAACATGTCTATCGAGGTGATCACCATCAATCAAAGAACTATCACTTACCGAGTGGTGTCCATGCCCAGAGATGGCGCCTGCCTTTTCCATTCTCTGTGTTACATATTGCACGAACATATCAGGCTCACTTTTGATATCCGCAGGGACATTGTGTCTTATGTATTAAATGACTGGGACAGGTTCAAAGTGTGGACTGATGATGGTACAGGAGATAATTATAGTACACAGGAGCACTATAAGACTGAAATGCTTAAGCCCTTCACCTATGGTTCTGCATGTGAGTTGATGGCTGCCGCTGAATTATTTGGTTGTTGCTTTCAAGTGTATCGAAATGGCCAAATATTTTACACCTTTGGAGAACCGTCAATGCCTCTTAAACATCTTAGATTCACAGGTGACGATTTGAGTAGTGGACACTTTGATGTTTATGAATATTTCAGCTCTCAAAAGATCGATGCAAAGTTATTGATGAAGCCAGTTGTATGCTTATATCGATTGACACATACCGAATGTCAGTTCAACACAAATCCAGCTTGAGCCGATTATGACAGCAGCAATCCAAGGTGTGAGAACACAGTAAAAAGGAGGTGTATCAGACATCGTGGTAGATTTTCTGATGCAGCTAGACGGAAGCAACTTCGTGCAGCTGCCGCCAAATACTCGCAGAAAAATCCACAAGTTCATAAACACACTGTGGCTAAATACTCAGAAGCAAATCCACAAGTTCATAGGGACGCTGTGGCTAAATACTCGCAAGCACATCCACAAGTTCATAGGGATGCTGTCGCTAAATACTCGCAAGCACATCCACAAGTTCATAGGGACGCTGTCGCTAAATACTCGCAAGCGAATCCACAAGTTCATAGAGACGCTGTCGCTAAATACACGGGCGCAAATCCAAAAGTTAATAGAGCTTCTGTTTCTAGATACGATCCCAATAATGAAAAGCGGCTCATACGAAAACAACAGGTTTGGCTCAAAAAAGCCAATTGTGGATTTGCGTACGACCCAAACATACATTATGAGTCTGACAAAACAGTACACATTGGATCCATGGATGTTCACTGTGACTATTGTCAAGCTCAGAAGTGGAAATGCGAGCCTCCTGGTTTGTGCTGTAACGGTGGTAAAGTCTCTCTCACTCCTTTACGTAAGCTTCCTGACCTTCTTGAGGGCCTGTTAAATGGCGAACATCCTCAAAGTGAGCATTTCTTGAACAATATTCGAAAGTACAACAGCGCATTTCAAATGACGTCATTTGGTGCTAACCAAATCGTTGAGGGAAATTTTATGCCTTCATTTAAAGTTCAGGGACAAGTGTATCACTTGATTGGCAGTCTTTTACTTACGCCAAGTGAGGAACACAAATTTTTGCAAATTTATTTCATCGGGGACGATGAAAAGGAAGCACAAATCTGCTGCGCTAATTTTTCTGGACTTAACATACCCCTGGTCAAGCAATTACAAAAAATGCTCCATGACTGTAACACTTACATCCAGGACTTCCATTCCACAATGGACAGTATTTCATATGATGACAAAGACTTCAAAGTTGTCATTCACGCAGACAAAAAACCATTACATGCACACAAAGGCAGATTTAATAAACCCACGGTTCATCAAGTTGGTGTTGTCATCGTTGGGCAAACGTTCAACAATAGAGATATTGTCTTGAAAACCAGAGACAATAAACTACAACGCATTAAGGAAACCCACAGATCCTATGATGCACTTCAATATCCTCTCATGTTCTGCTATAGTGAAGACGGCTATTCTGTGTCTATACCTCAAGTGCATGCTACCAGTAAGTTACCTATGAGCAAAACCGTCTCTGCAGCAAACTTCTGTTCATACCGGCTTACAACATCATGATAATACTATCCTTTTCTTCCGAACTTTATTAAATCAGTTTTTAGTTGTTATGTACACAAAAATTGAATCCGAAAGACTAAATTATATCAGACTAAATCAGAAAAAACTACGAGCTGAAAATTACGTTCACTTAAAAGATGCTATTGACAAAAATGACACTGATTTAATAGTACTTGGTCACGCTGTGATATTACCATCTTCCTTCACTGGAGGACCTCGCTATATGCACGAGCGTACACAAGACGCAATGACATACGTACGTCATTATGGCCGCCCTGACTTATTCATCACATTTACTTGCAATCCTAAATGGCCTGACATCACTGAAATTCTCCTTCCACGTCAAAAACCTCACGATCGCCACGACCTTATCAGTCGTGTATTTCATATCAAGATTCGCAAAATGATAGACTTGCTCACGAAGAGTAACATTTTCGGCTGTACAAATTGCTACATGTACACCATAGAGTGGCAAAAGCGAGGTATTTCCCATGCACACATTCTATTGTGGCTAAAGGATAGGATTAAACCAGCTCTCATCGATCAAGTCATCCGTGCAGAAATTCCTGATCCACAGACTGACCCTGCCCTACACAAAATAGTAAAATCCACCATGATTCACGGCCCATGTGGACCTCATAATATCAACTCACCCTGCATGATCAACAGAATATGCACTAAGAAGTACCCGCGTCCGTTCATCTCAGAAACTCAGACCGGAGAAGATGGTTACCCTCAGTACCGCCGGCGCGCACCTGCTGATGGAGGTCAAACAACATCAAAGGAGTAGATATTGACAACAGATGGGTGGTCCCTTATAGTCCTGTGCTGTCCCGCTTCTTCAATGCTCACATCAATGTCGAATTTTGCAGTTCAGTAAAATCAATCAAATACATCTGCAAGTATGTTAACAAGGGAAGTGACCAGGCAGTATTTACAATACAAAATCAAAATGACGAAGTATCTCGATACGAAGCTGGTCGTTACATTAGTAGCTCTGAAGCAGCCTGGCACATTTTCGGTTTTCCCATTCACGAACGTTTCCCTCCGGTCGTTCATCTTGCTGTGCATCTTGAGAACGGACAAAGAATTTATTTCACAGAAGGCAACGTTGCCGATAAAGTACACAATCCACCACAAAACACCCTTTTAGCGTTCTTTGACCTTTGCAAACACAATGATTTTGCAAAACAACTTAATTATAATGAAATTCCATCATATTATGTGTGGGCAAACAACATGTTTCGTCGAAGGAAACAGCGCAACCCTGTACCAGGGCATTCAGGAGTGAAAAAGGATGAAGTACTGGGACGGTTCTACACTGTACACCCGAATAACTCTGAATGCTACCATCTTCGACTGCTGCTCAACAAAATCACAGGTCCCACATCTTTCAAATCTCTCAGAACAGTTGATGATGTCCTACATCCGACCTATAAGTCAGCCTGCAGGGCACTCGGTTTATTACATGACGATATCAACTGGGACGAGACTCTACAGGAAGCTGCTCTGTCTCGCTCACCTCAAAAGATCCGTGAACTGTTTGCTGTCATGTTGGTGTTCTGCCAAATGGAAAACCCCTTAAACCTATGGGAAAAACGTAAAGACAGCATAGCAGAAGATATTAGGAGACAGACTGAAAGAGATCATATATGAACAGAAGTCCACCAGTGGTTAAATTTGATCTATAACAACTGTCTACAGTTGCTTGAAAACTACGTAATTGGTATTGGAGGTCAATCTCTTCATCATTATGGTTTGCCTTCACCTTTAACAGAACTGGCACAACTTATGTCAAATTCCGAGTACTTGAAAGAGACATCTTGCAACACCTCACAATTGGCCAATATAGTCACAAATAACGAGCGCTTGCTAAATAGTGACCAAAAGTCAGTTTATGAGCAAATCATGAGCAGCATTGCGTCAGCCACTGGCACGGTGTTTTTCCTTGATGCTCCAGGAGGAACTGGTAAGACATTCCTAATAAACCTTCTCCTTGCAAAAATCCGAGCAAAACGTAACATTGCCATAGCTGTGGCTTCTTCTGGCATTGCTGCAACTCTTCTAGAAGGGTGGCAGAACTGCTCATTCAGCTTTCAAGCTGCCTCTGAACCTCAGCCATACTGAATCCTCCATGTGTATCATATCAAAGCAGAGCAACATGGCTGAAGTGCTGCGACATTGTCAGCTTATTGTCTGGGATGAATGCACTATGGCACACAGAGCAGGTATTGAGGCTTTAGACAGGACCCTCCAAGACATCCGAAACACCAACAAACTTATGGGAGGCTTGACAGTGTTACTGGCTGGAGACTTCCGCCAAACCCTACCAGTCGTGCCCAGAGGAACATGCGCTGATGAAGTTAAAGCATCTCTGAAATCTTCATACCTATGGCCACAAATCAATGTTGTTACTTTAAAAATAAACATGAGAGTTCCATTTGAAAGGCGACAAAAAAGCTGAGGAGTTCTCTGCTCTTCTGATGAGTATAGGTGATGGCACCTTCTTACAAGAAAATCGTAAAATAAATATTCCTACAAATCTCTGTCTTATCGTGAATACCTTACAAAGCCTTCTTCAAAATGTTTACCCCGATCTACGAAATCTCCACCAACATGACGTGTCATGGTTAAGAGAGAGAGCTATCCTGACACCAAAAAATGACATGACTACGACTATAAACCACATTTTACTTGAAGAACTACCTTCACAACCAAAAACATATCAATCTGTTGATTCAGTTGTAGAAGTAGAAGATGTAGTACATTATTCGAAAGAGTTTCTCAACACTCTAAATCCTCCAGGCACTCCTGAGCATAATCTCATTTTGAAGGTTGGGGCACCAATAATGTTACTGAGAAACTTACAGCCACCGAAACTTTGTAACGGCACGAGACTTCAGGTCACATCTCTACAAAGCAACCTAATTCAAGCAACTATTTTTACTGGCAGTGCCTCAGGTGAAACAGTTTTTATTCCTTGCATCCCCGTTATACCATCTAATCTCCCATTTCAATTCAAACGTGTTCAATTTCCAGTAAGGTTCTGCTTCGCAATGACAATAAGTCTCAAGGACAAACACTACAAAAGGTTGGCATTGATTTGAGGCAGGATTGCTTTTCACATGGCCAACTGTATGTTGCATGCTCAAGAGTAAGCTAAGCTCACAGCTTGGTCATATTACAACCGGAGGGCCGAACTGACAATGTAGTATACAAAGAGATCCTTAACAAATAATTTTTTGTATATTTTCCCTCAGTTTAAAAATTTTTACTTTTTTCTTAATAAAAATATTCGGCAGTATTTCGCCGCTGCGAAGCGCGGGTATTTTGCTAGTAATGATATATTATTTACCCTATGAAACTCGGACCTCACACACAGATAAAGAAGGCCTGTGTTTGGGAGAACTTTTTGCCTGAGATGATCTCCGGTGGGGATGGGGGGGATGTTTTTTTTTTTTTTTTTTAATTAATTTTAATCAGTCCATACAAATAGATCAGTTTTTAAAAAAAAAAGGATTGAAAACAGATCAACCCCCACCCCTGAGAAAGAGAGCATGGCCAATGGGGTAAACCTTAAAGCTTGTAAACATACCTAAATTGATTAGTTTAACTCTTTTAGGGTGGATGTCGACTTTTGTCGACAGGAGGGGTTGAAGGCGAATGTCGACAAAAGTCGACATCCAGGGATAAAGGGCGACAATCAGCTGTTAATGGCGACAAATCTCACTGTCACGTCACAGGCATTCCCTCTGTGCTTGGAGGAATGCTAGACTCGTTGACTCGGCAAATAAACCTTGTGTGTGCGTGAGTTGCGAAATGTAAACAAAGGCAAGATGGCACCGACATGTGAAAAGGCAGCTTAGCAAGTGCAGAAAAGAAAACACTTGGCAGACGTTGTTTTGCGCATTACCGCGGAGTCGGACTCTTGATTTTTCAGAATCGGACTTTATTGGCAGTGATCAGGAGATCGAGCAAGAGAGTTAGAAGCAGGCATCAGCTGATCAGACACCAGCTGATGCCGCGCGAGCGGATCTGCTGCCAGTTGAGTACCTTCGCGCAGCCGATGCATCTACGGCAAGGTTCGCATGGGATAAATACACATACATTGATCCGTTGAGAGCCGATATGGCTACCGGAGTTTACAAGACGGCATGGCTTGCTTTTGGACACGACAGATCACCAGCTGCTGTACTTCAGGCTGCTCTCTCCTGATGCTGCTTTTCAGCTACTGTCAGACGAGACAAACAGGTAGGCAGAGATTTTTTTTGAATCGCGGGCTGCGTTTGCATCGCATTCTCGTTATTCAAAGTGGAAACCCACAACGAAAGACGAGATGAAGCGCGCTGTGGCATTACAAATAGAGATGGGACAGAACTGGTGATATAACTTCAGGGAGCATTGGTCCAAACGTGTTTTGTCCCCTGGTGGCTTAGGTACGTGCTGCTGCAAAGTTTTATTCACTTCTGTAATAAACAGAAGCAAATCCCATGGGGTGAGCCAGGCTATAATGCCATACATAAAGTTCATAAAGTTTCAGAAGATGAAAAGAGGTGACAATACGGTTTTCATGCAGGCAGAAAACTTGGTGGCAGTGGCATGGCACGATGGCAAATGGGTGACTTGTCTCTCTACAGTACACACTAACAATATATGTTAGAAAATGCAGCAACAGACAATTGAAAAATAGGCATCAAAACAACACATATTGTAAGGAGTGCACTGTGACAATGACTGAAATTGGCTGCTTTGAGCGAGATCAGGCTTTGCTGTGTAAAATGTATGTGATATGTATGTGAAATCATAGAGAATTCAGGCTCATACAACATGCAAGACAGTAACATTTGTCAAAAGTAAATATTTTTTGTTGATTTGATATGTTAAACAATTGCTTTGTGTTCTTTTTTAAAAAATGTTAGTTTTTGGAAAAATATTCAGCCCTGGGAGAAAAGAAACAAAAAAAAAAATTAGCCCTAAAAGAGGCTATAGAGGGCAATAGGGCAATAGAGATGAATGGAGAAGAGAAAAAAAATGCGGAGAGAATTGCTTCCTCGGTGCTTTAAGAGCTTATTCTAAAATATTATTGATTAGATCCTGCCAGGTTTTGAAAAAGTTGTGTACAGATCCACTAACGGAGAATTAGATTTTTTCCAATTTCAAATAATATAAAATACTAACAAAATACCCGCGCTTCGCAGCAGAGAAGTAGTGTACACATATCTACATATATATATATAGATATATATACACATCCACATATACAGTGTAATATATATATATATATATATATATATATATATATATATACATATATACACACACACACACACACACACACACACACACACACACACATATATATATATATATATATATATATATATATATATATATATACAGTAATCCCTCCTCCATCGCTGGGTTGCATTCTAGAGCCACCCGCGAAATAAGAAAATCCGCGAAGTACAAACCATATGTTTATATGGTTATTTTTATATTGTCATGCTTGGGTCACAGATTTGCGCAGAAACACAGGAGGTTGTAAACAGACAGGAACGTTATTCAAACACTGCAAACAAACATTTGTCTCTTTTTCAAAAGTTTAAACTGTGCTCCATGACAAGACAGAGATGACAGTTCTGTCTCACAATTAAAAGAATGCAAACATATCTTCCTTTTCAAAGGAGTGCACATCAGGAGAGAGAGAGAGAGAACAAAGCAAGCAGTCAAAAATCAATAGGGCTGTTTGGCTTTTAAGTATGCGAAGAACCGCCGGTACAAAGCTGTTGAAGGCGGCAGCTCACACCCCATCCGTCAGGAGCAGGGAGAGAGAGAGAGACAGAGAAAAACAAACTGAAAAATCAATACGTGCCCTTTGAGCTTTTAAGTATGCGAAGCACTGTGCAGCATATCGCTTCACGAAGCAGCTGCACACAGAAGGTAGCAGCGTGAAGATAATCTTTCAGCATTTTTAGACGAGCGTCCGTATCATCTAGGTGTGCGAACAGCCCCCCTGCTCACACCCCCTACATCAGGATCAGAGAAAGTCCATGCAAGAGAGAGAGAAAAGTACGTTGGGTAGCTTCTCAGCCATCTGCCAATAGCGTCCCTTGTATGAAATCAACTGGGCAAACCAACTGAGAAGCATGTACCAGAAATTAAAAGACCCATTGTCCTCAGAAATCCGCGAACCAGCAAAAAATCTGCGATATATATTTAAATATCCTTACATATAAAATCCGCGATAGAGTGAAGCCGCGAAAGGCGAAGCGCGATATAGCGAGGGATTACTGTATATATACATACATACATGTGTATATATATATATATATATATATATATATATATATATATATACAGTGGTGTGAAAAACTATTTGCCCCCTTCCTGATTTCTTATTCTTTTGCATGTTTGTCACACAAAATGTTTCTGATCATCAAACACATTTAACCATTAGTCAAATATAACACAAGTAAACACAAAATGCAGTTTTTAAATGATGGTTTTTATTATTTAGGGAGAAAAAAAATCCAAACCTACATGGCCCTGTGTGAAAAAGTAATTGCCCCCTTGTTAAAAAATAACCTAACTGTGGTGTATCACACCTGAGTTCAATTTCCGTAGCCACCCCCAGGCCTGATTACTGACACACCTGTTTCAATCAAGAAATCACTTAAATAGGAGCTGCCTGACACAGAGAAGTAGACCAAAAGCACCTCAAAAGCTAGACATCATGCCAAGATCCAAAGAAATTCAGGAACAAATGAGAACAGAAGTAATTGAGATCTATCAGTCTGGTAAAGGTTATAAAGCCATTTCTAAAGCTTTGGGACTCCAGTGAACCACAGTGAGAGCCATTATCCACAAATGGCAAAAACATGGAACAGTGGTGAACCTTCCCAGGAGTGGCCGGCCGACCAAAATTACCCCAAGAGCGCAGAGACGACTCATCCGAGAGGTCACAAAAGACCCCAGGACAACGTCTAAAGAACTGCAGGCCTCACTTGCCTCAATTAAGGTCAGTGTTCACAACTCCACCATAAGAAAGAGACTGGGCAAAAACGGCCTGCATGGCAGATTTACAAGACGCAAACCACTGTTAAGCAAAAAGAACATTAGGGCTCGTCTCAATTTTGCTAAGAAACATCTCAATGATTGCCAAGACTTTTGGGAAAATACCTTGTGGACTGATGAGACAAAAGTTGAACTTTTTGGAAGGCAAATGTCCCGTTACATCTGGCGTAAAAGGAACACAGCATTTCAGAAAAAGAACATCATACCAACAGTAAAATATGGTGGTGGTAGTGTGATGGTCTGGGGTTGTTTTGCTGCTTCAGGACCTGGAAGGCTTGCTGTGATAGATGGAACCATGAATTCTACTGTCTACCAAAAAATCCTGAAGGAGAATGTCCGGCCATCTGTTCGTCAACTCAAGCTGAAGCGATCTTGGGTGCTGCAACAGGACAATGACCCAAAACACACCAGCAAATCCACCTCTGAATGGCTGAAGAAAAACAAAATGAAGACTTTGGAGTGGCCTAGTCAAAGTCCTGACCTGAATCCAATTGAGATGCTATGGCATGACCTTAAAAAGGCGGTTCATGCTAGAAAACCCTCAAATAAAGCTGAATTACAACAATTTTGCAAAGATGAGTGGGCCAAAATTCCTCCAGAGCGCTGTAATAGACTCATTGCAAGTTATCGCAAACGCTTGATTGCAGTTATTGCTGTTAAGGGTGGCCCAACCAGTTATTAGGTTCAGGGGGCAATTACTTTTTCACACAGGGCCATGTAGGTTTGGATTTTTTTTTCTCCCTAAATAATAAAACCACCATTTACAAACTGCATTTTGTGTTTACTTGTGTTATATTTGACTAATGGTTAAATGTGTTTGATGATCAGAAACATTTTATGTGACAAACATGCAAAAGAATAAGAAATCAGGAAGGGGGCAAATAGTTTTTCACACCACTGTATATATATATATATATATATATACACACACATATAAATACATATTACGATTGTTATAGTTCTCTTTGTATACCACGTTGTCAGTTCAGCACTCTGGTTGTAATATGACCAAGCTGTGCAAGCACAGTCTTGAGAATGCAACGTATAGTTGTACAGGAGAAAAGCAATCTTGCCTCAAATCAATGGCAACCTTTTGTAGGTCTATGAACTTAATTTAAACTTTAGGTTTACATGGTGCTTTGTTTACGACGTGCTGCGTTCAGTCAGTTCACGTGAGCCGCTGTCTTGTGTGATGTTGCGAATGTCCACAGCTTTATTTAATGTTAGCTAAGACCCGGCACTTAAAAGTTTCTCGCTACAGCAATTTTTAATCCGTTACAAAGTCGTCCAAAGTCTCATTTATACCTCGTGTCTTCTCATTAAAGTTGTATCTCGCGAATATGGTATTGCAAACGGCAGCGGGAGCGTTTCTCATTAAACTTGTTTCTCGCGAATATGGTATTGCAAATGGCAGCGGGAGCGTTTCTATCAACTTAATTTAAACTTACGGTTTACACCGTGCTTCGCTTCTTATTGTTTTGCTGCCTTCTCAATTGTGTAATGAATGTTTTCTTCAGCGCTCTTTGGGGCTCTTCCTTGTTTTGTACGTACTGTGTTCACAGTCAGTTCACGTGATTACGTGGGAGGCGTGATGACGTGATACGCAACTCCGCCTCCCACGGCCAGCGAGCTGCAGTCCATTACAGTATATGGACAAAAAAGAGGTTCCAGTTATGACCGTTACGCTTTGAATTTCGAAATGAAACCTGCCTAACTTTTGTAAGTAAGCTGTAAGGATTGAGCCTGCCAAATTTCAGCCTTCCACCTACACGGGAAGTTGGAGAATTAGTGATGAGTCAGTCAGTCAGTCAGTCAGTGAGGGCTTTGCCTTTTATTAGTATAGATTGGTTTCCCACTGACTTAAAAGAGGAGAATTAGGATTCTTCCAGTTTAGCAAAATAAGTCTGCGTGCCAAAAGTGTAGTGAATACAATCAGTTTGTTTGTCCTTCTCCACTTTAAACCCATCTGGAAGAACACCAAACACAGCTGTTAATGGGTTAGGAGGGATTGTGACACCAAGGCTGTCTGAGAGGCACTTAGAAATTTTGGTCCAAAAGGATGTTAATTTTGTGCAGGCCCAAAACATGTGACCCAGTGAGGCTAGGACTTGATTGCAGCATTTGCAGGTTGGATCTTGCCCTGGAAACATTTTGGATAGTTTTAAGCGAGACAGATGTGCTCGATATATAATTTTGAATTGTATGTTTTGCGCATATGGAGGTTGAGTGAATTCTCTGTATTGCTATTTTCCACTCCTTTTCTAATATATTGATTAAGAGATCTTTTTCCCATTGTCTTCTTGGATCTTTGAAAGGGAGGGAGATCTTTGAAAGGGAGGGACTGTAAAATAATTTTATATGTTGCAGAGATGGTGTTTAAGTCTTCGAAATTGAGCAATATTTTTCCGGCATGGAGGAGGGTGCAAGATGAGGAAAATCAGGCAGGTTCTGTTTAACAGAGTTCCTAATTTGAAGACAGTGAAAGAAATGTGTAGCTGGAAAGTTAAATTTGGAATGTAATTGTTCATAGGATGCAAAGATGTTGTCTATATAAAGATCTCTAAGCAATTTAATCCCAAATCTTTTCCAGATATTAAAAACTCCGTATGTTTGCGAGGGTTGAAAGAGGTTGTTCTCTTGCAGGGCTGCCACAGATAAAAGATTCTCCATCTAAAAGTGCTTTTTACATTGGTTCCAATTCCTGAGTGAGTGAAGCACAACTGGGTTATTAGTATATTGGCGATAACTTGCATTTATTGGCAAAGCAGGGAATATAAAGAAGTACTGCAGGATTTTACTTCTATTGTGGACCATGCCTGTGTATGTTCATCTACAGTGGAACCTCGGGTCATGACCGTAATTCGTTCCAAAACTCTGGTCGTAACCCGATTTGGTCGTGACCTGAAGTAAATTTCCCCCATAGGATTGTATGTAAATACAATTAATCCATTCCAGACCGTACGAACTGTATGTAAATATATTTTTTAAAGATTTTTAAGCACAAAAATAGTTAATCATACCATAGAATGCACAGCGTAATAGTAAACTAAATGTAAAAACATTGAATAACACTGAGAAAACCTTGAACACTAGAAAAGTAACATTGCAAGAATTCACGCTAGAGCCTTACGAACCGCTTGCTGTAAACACTTTTTTTTTTTTTTAATGAGTTTTAAGCACAGGGAAAAACATGAACATTTGAAAAATCCATAATTTAATCAACAACCAAGTTTTGATATAAATTCTGTACAGTTCTCGTCTGCTAATAGAAGCGGATTAAGACGCCATCTGCGAGGTGAGTGTGTGGGGCATAATAACTTTAGCTCCAAGATCAGAGGTGCGTGGTTGGAAATAACAATAGCGTCGTATTTGCAAGATTTAATCGTAGGCAAGAAATTATTATCTATAAAGAAATAGTCAGTTCTTGAGTAGCAATGATGTACTGGTGAGTAGAACGAATATGTTCTTGAGTTTGGGTTTAGAAACCTCCAAGGGTTTGATAAGTTGTGGTCATTTACAAACTGTTTAATTGTCTTTGCAGTGTTAGATGTCATTCCCTCCTGTGACAGGAGTCCTATCTAAGAGTGGATTTAAAACACAAAGTCCCCAGCTATTATAATTTTATGAGTATTCACATTGGGAATGGATGCAAATACATTTTCCATGAATTCCTTATCGACATTAGGTGCATAAACATTTATCAAAATCATCTTGCAGTTAAATAAGTTGCCCATGACAATCACATATCTCCATTCAGGATCAGGTACTACATCTGATGCTACAAATGAGACTGTTCTATGTATGAGAATTCCCACACCTCTAGTTTTCTTTGTAAAGCTATAATGGAACATTTGGTCAGTCCAGTCTTTTTGCAGCCAGAACTGATCCTTGCTTAGTAAGTGGGTCTCCTGTAAAAAATACTATTTTAGCGTTTAAACCTGTTAGGTGAGAGAATATTTTCTTTCTCTTTAATTCGCGATTTAGGCCTTTAACATTCCAGCTCACAAAGTTAACTGTCCCATCATGGAGACATTGATTCTGAATTTTTGATGCCATTATATAGTCTTAACTGGAAGTAAGACAGTTTTAACCTTAATTTCCAATTTCCCCACGAGTTATTACCATGCAGCCTATTGTTACGTTGGTAGTTATAATTATAAAAATTAAAAGTATAGATTAGATATAGCCTGCTCTCTTTCTCCCCCCCCCCCCCTTTGCCTCCCCACGTGAGGCTGAACCCCAATTCACAAAGTCCTGGACATTTGACATACCTAGAGACAGAGCACGTCCAAAACAAAACAAGACCCACGCAGCAGCGTTTGAGGATTCCAAAGTAGAGATATATATTACCAATAAAGTCTAAATACTATATGCCTAAAATATAAATATAATCTTCAGCAATCACTAAAGTATTAAGATAATTAACCCAGGGAATGGTGTTAAAAAGTGGTCTTGGATAAGCATAGTAAATCCTAATGCAATAATAACAATAACAATAAACCAAAGGTATGATGTTAAACAGTCTCCTTTAGGGTAGTAAAAAAAAAATTTAATTTCTTCCACACACACATCTATAACTGTAATTAAAACATAAACAGAAAGCGTCCGAGTAATGAAAAGGATGTATAATTATGGTACCCGTATCATTACAAGTGGATCAGACAGCAGGTGATATCTCCTTGCCATGCCATGACAGGAATGCGACTCACTACTCTGTTTCAGAATAGTGACGGGATCAGCTTTCTTAATTCATTTTCTGCTTCCTCCTTGCTGGAGAAAGACGTAGTATTGGCCTTGCACATCCACTTTCGGTTTGGCAGGATACAAGAGGCTGTATTTGATACAGCCGTAACCGCTGTTGATAATGTTGTAGAAGGCTGCATGTTTAGCAGCTATTGCAGGAGAGAAATCGGGGAAAATACGAATGTGGTTATTTTCAGATATAATCTCGTGCTTGTGTTTGAGACATGCCATCACATCTAGCTTACATAGTAACCTATCGAAGCAGACAATAAAAGACCTAGGTTTAAAGGTATTTGATCCGCGTATGCGGTAAGCTGCTGCTATATTGGTATCTGATTTAAAGTCCTCTCCAATTATTTTAGAGAATAGTTCAACTACGAACTTCACTGGGTTTGGACTTTCACGATTCTCAGGTAGACCTTCAATTCTGATATTATTCCTTCTGCATCCATCTTCCAGAGCCGCAAGTCTGTCTGAGTTTTTTGCATTCAGAATTCACAGCTGTAGGTTTTCCATCAGCGTTAGATGCCAATTGTTCCGCTGTTTCAATTCGAGCCGTAAATGTCTGCTTAACGTCATCCAGCTGATCGGCAAGTTTTCTCAGTTTAGACATATTTTCTTGAACGTGTTCCTCAATTTTCCCCAGCATACTTTTAATGGTCGCATCAAAACGATTATATAAACGCATTTCCAAGTCTTTATTATCCTGCTGCAAGTCACTTATTTCTTTCTTCATACTTTTCTGGATGTCTTTCTTAAGCACACTTATGGCTGTGACTGTGGCCGTGGCCAATGTTGTGATCATTTCCTTCAGTTCGGACAAATCGCTTCAGATTTCGTGCTCCGCGGGTGAAGTAGCAACCCCGGGTTATAGCCGATGCTTCAGGCTCACGAGGAGTAGATGAAAGCACGGACTGCAAGGCCGTTTCTAGTTTCAAATGATCTTCTGGAATTGGCGAGCTATCGTGACCTGCATCACTTGTACCTTCGCTCCCATTTTCGCTCTCGACAGGAGATGACGCAATGGAGCGGGGTCCTGGGAAGTCTGTGCATTTGCCTGCCTGTTCCAGGTCAGTCTCTGAAAGGCTGTACCTCGCACTTAGACTTGATGTCTGTCTAGACTTGGATGTAGCTTTTAAGTTTCCTTTCCGGGTTCTTTCTGACCTCCTTTTCTTGTTACTCATGTTTATATACTGTAGTGGAAACTCCTCTGGTCGGGTAAATACAGGATACCTCAAAATAATAAATGCGTGAAAAAATAAAGCCGCTGCTAACGGAGCTCCGCTTAAGACGTCCATCTCCCGTAACGGACGAGACCGGGGATGGGGGGATGCTGATCGACGCATTTACAAAACAAAAGATGCTGATGGAGAGGTGGAAACGGATTTAAGGTGGGCCAGGATTATGAGTTTTTTTCATAGGCTTCAGGAATTCTAGTGTTAAACAGACAGTGCCTACATTTAAAAATACAAACATAATTATGTATATATTTCCATTTAGAATATCACACGTGAAATATACTGAGCAAATAAACAAATACTGATTTAAATGTGAATACCAGTGAACTACCACCTCTATAATGAAACTGCACTCATGCAGGAAACAACAAAACAGAAAAGGAACAGGGTAGAAAAATATACCTACTTTATACATACACCCCATACACATTCCCCAGTCTCGTTTTGACCAGACTCCTTAACCTGTGTTCCTCATGATCCAAATTATCCCACAGTTAAATCCAGATTGCTGGTAAAATGCAACAATTGACATGCTTCCCTTCTAAAATATACCGGAGCATTCTCACCAGTTCGGAGATAAAATCCTGTCCTGGAAGCCAATGTCTGCCTCAGTCTGTTGTCATGGCATTAACACATTTCTCAAGTGGAAGATACAAGCTTCAATAGGAAAATAAATGGGGCGGCGTACAGACAGACGTCCTCCACTGGTTAGCCAACACTTGTATTTGTATGCGCCCAAACCAATCCACACAATTCTGAGTTTTTGTGCTTTTTTGGATCGCCTCCTTTAATTCTCTTTCTCCCAGTTCCTTCTCCTCTCTTTTTCAAAAATGTATCTACTTTTTTGAAGACAGTCCCCCAACCCCCTCCCCCACCCAAGTCAAACAACAGTGCGTTAATGCATGGACCTACAGGCGTGGCTTGGCAGCCTTCTCCCCTTAAAGTGACATCCTACAAATTCTTAATTTCTAGGACATATGTTTCAAAGGGAACAATGAAGCAGAAACAGTCGAAGTAAATATAATATGTAGCAACCATTACACCACATAATGCTAGTGTCTTTTAGGACTTCCAGTCTGACCACTTACTCTGAGCAAACTGTTTAATATTACATTCTCCGTTACTGTCAGATATCACAGGTGGGGTGGTGTGGCATGCGATTATGGCAAAGCAACAAAAAAATCCAGAAAAAAACCTAGTAGGAGATATTACAAGATGAAGGCATATAATGCTGGCTGCAAACATCAGATCACTTCTCAGTCATTCCCAGTGAAAGCACATACAGAAGGAATCAACAGCAATCCAGCATATCCATCATAATTAAGGACACAGATTATCACCACCTCCTAGATTTCTAAGGTGCAGAGAAAAAATATTCGTAGATAAAAAATCAGGCAGGAGTGGGCAATCCAAAAGAGAGTCTCATACAGTGATCCACAGATTCTGTTGTCCCCAAAGCTGCTAACCCAGTCAAGGCACAGTCCATAAAAATAAATCCAAAATCAGTACTATTTGAGTCAACTACATCCATGAACTATACATTCAATAAATGAAAATGAAAGAAGTGAAAAGGTTCAAGGTTAATGTGAATTTTAACAAAAAGTGTTAACGGGGAGGAGCAGCCACAACATGCATGTCCCAGCGTCCCCAAAACCTTTGCAGATAACAGCGAATATGCAAATTTTCAATGGAGAAACCATGGACGTCAACCCTGGTCTCCTTACTATGAGGCAACAGTGCAACCACTGTACCACCATACCACATAAGTTTAAATAACCATTTAGTTTATTGCAAGTTAAAGTAACAAATGACAACAAGGCATTTTAACTATTTGATTATTGCATGTGTTGATAAAACTGGAATCCTTGGACTGAGAAATTTGAGCTCTGTCACAGACAGTAAAAGTGTGTGTTTCATGTATTTATGTAATAAGTTGACAGGTATACAACATAAATAATGTACAAGTTATTAACTACAGTATTTTGCGCACCATAAGGCGCACTGGATTGAAAGGCGCACTCTCAATTGCGGGGCTTATTTCTGTACTTAAGCCATACATAAGGCGCACCGTATTATTCGGCGCGTGCAAAAACAAGGTAACAGAAGCAAAACAATGAGTTTAGTTAAACCTTATTCTACTACGTATTTAAAAATACACTCACATTGTTTTTTGATCAGTTTGTTGTCACAAATCCATCGAAGTCCTCACCTTCTGTATCTGAATTGAACAAATGGGCAAGTTCGCCATCAAACATGCCGGGTTCCCTCTCGTCATTGTCGGAATCAGTCTCGTTGCCGGGTGGCTGTTCAGCAATGATTCCAGCTTTCGCGTAAGCTCGGACAACAGTCGAAGCAGACACCTTAGCCCAGGCATACACAATCCATTCACATATGGTGGCGTAACTCACCCGGCGCTGCCTTCCAGTCTTAGTAAAGGTGTGTTCGCCGTCTCTCATCCATCGCTCCCATGACGCTCGCATCTTCACTTTGAACGCCCTGTTTACACCGATGTCCAGCGGTTGGAGTTCTTTTGTTAATCCTCCTGGAATGATGGCAAGCTCCGTATTCATTTGCTTCACTTGTTTTTTCACAGTAGCGGTGATATGGGCACGCATGGAGTCGCAGATCAACAAAGACGGTGATGCATGGAAAAACCCACCCGGTCTCTTCACATACACCTCTCTCAGCCACTCTCTCATTTTCTCCTCGTCCATCCAGCCCTTTGGATTGGCCTTAACGATGACTCCGGCTGGAAACTTTTCTTTTGGCAGCATCTTCCTCTTAAAAATGACCATAGGTGGTAGTTTCTGTCCATTACCGTGGCAACCAAGAACAACAGTGAAAGCCGATTTCTCATGCCCCGTGGTGTGTATGGATACCGTGCTGGTCCCCTTTTTCTCCACAGTATGGTTCACGGGGATGTCAAAAGTGAGAGGGACCTCGTCCATGTTGGTGATGTGGTTGGGCTGGATTTTTTTGTCGATAATCTTGTTGCTGCAGTAGGTGCGGAAGATGGTCAGCTTTTCTTTGTAATCCGCTGGCAGTTGCTGCGCCACGGTAGTTCGTGCGCGGATGGCGAGATGGCGCCTTTTCATAAAACGAAAGCACCAAGACGGACCTCCTTGAAAGTGCTCGAGCTTCATGTCTTGTGCTATCGTTATTGCCTTCAGTCGAATGGTGACTGTAGAGACGCTTCTCCCGGCTGCTCTTTGTTCAAGAATCCATTGTTCAAGTTGGTCTTCCAACTCTGGCCACCTCGCCTTGTTCCCGCGGAAACTCTTTTTTGTCTTTTTAACTTGGCGCAATTCATTCTCCTGCTTCCTCCACTTTCGAACCATAGATTCATTGATTTTAAATTCTCTCGCTGCTGCTCTATTCCCATTTACAACCGCGTAACTGATAGCCTGTAGTTTGAATTGTGCATCGTAAGCATGTCTCTTCTCTGATGCCATTTTCAGGGTCCTTAGCCAAACAAATGTGGTTTCGCAGTGCACCAGTAGTACAATATACCTACCTGCCGTAGGCGTGGCGGAGGTAAGTGTACGTGGCTTTACGTAATGTTCTGCAATTGGTTTATCGCTGCCAGCGTTCATAGTGTACGTATTACTACGTCCCTATGTCGGCAGGAAATGGTCTGACAGTCAATCAAGCAGAGCGCTTACTAAAATGCACAACAACATTTTTACAGATTTTGGAACTCAGTGCACACAAGGCGCACCGTGGATTTTTGAGAAAATTAAAGGCTTTTAAGTGCGCCTTATAGTGCGCAAAATACTGTATAAAGAAAGCTGTGTTTTAGACTGGATGAAAAGTGTCTTATAGACATTTTGGTAAGTAGAACAAAACTAATAAAATTTGACAAATGCATTTAAAGTCAATTGTTAAAGTTGATATCTTTTATGTTAATTGCTGAGAAACTAAATAAAACTAAAAAATGGCAAAATACTAAATTTTATTCTGTAAATTGAAACTTCACCACATTTTGGTATTCTATTGTGTTTGCCCCACATTCACAACTAGTTGTATCCCTTTACTTTTTAACATGTATTATTTAATCTGCAGAGGTTCCTAGCATTGCTAAGTCTGAAGTGACCAGAGTTGTGTTAAGTAGTCAGAAATGATACTTGAGTAAAAGTACTTCACCAAATTTTTATTTTTCAATAATACTTGAGTAAAACTAAAAAGTACCTGCTTATAAGCGCATTAAAGTACCAAAAGTAATGGTACATTTTTAGAATAATCAGGAGGTGCAAGGCTTTGTCTAGAGAACACTGTTTTTAATTTTCATTTTTAAACAACACAATACAGAACTGCACTTCAGAATAATGAATCATGTAGCTGTAATCCTGCCTTTGATTAGTACATAACCTGCAGTCCGTTTCACAGTGATGACCCGAAGTGTGGTACTGGTGAGTATGGATATCACAAACACCATGCCTCCCCAACTGGAATACCCAGCAGCAGTAGATGAGGCATCCCTACTTCAGACAAAATCTTATCTCATCATCCTATTCACTGTTCCTGGTTAGTGTTGCAGTAAGAAGAAGATAAAATGTATAAATAACAATAAAAAAAAAAAAATAACATCATCTCACAACCTTAGCACTTAAATAGATGTGAAAATCAGCCCAGATTGATATTTTTATTTTACTGATGTGATGGACTTTAGAAGGGGAATTAGAATTAATACATTACAAAGTAATACAACAATTTCAGAATTGTGGTTCATCTTTTACAAGAATACTATTAAAACTGCTGTTTCCTTTGGTCAATTCGATACCCAATTTTATCTTTAAATTACCAGCTCAAGCACACCTGTAAACTATGGAATTAACCATAATTAATTACACTCAAGGCATATTATTACCTGCTAAATAACCAAATGTATACTAGTTGTGTCATAATATAAATGTTTTTTTAATGCCTTCCAACAATTAAATTCTAAAGAATAACATGTTACCATACATACAAGCATTAAACGAACTTTTATTACATTATTATTACAATACAGTAATTTATCTTTAATACATCATAGTAAATGGCAATTACAGTGTTTTACAGATGAATGCTCTGGGTTCCACTCTGTTAAATTTTAAATGCTCTCTCCTGAATTGCATAAAGAACTAGAAATGATTAGAGCTCAGAGATGATATAAGTCACACACTTTGCATTTCAGTGGAAAGCCGATTAACTGATATTTAGTAATTCTCCAATAATTTACCGTGACAAAATATACTGTATTACTATTCAAAGTTCAGCCTTGCACACACAACTAGAATATTAACTTTATATGTCACCTGTACTTTCCATAGTCATTGCGGCTCTAGAATAGATTCTGAATTGCATGGCTGTGTTCTGGTAGCATAAAGTAGAAACAAAAATACTTCTGTTTAAAATTAAACCAATACCCTTTTATTAGCACTTACAAATCAAGGGATAGTAAGACATCAGTGTCACTTTGTTTGGCCCTCCAGGCACAAGAACACTCCCTTAACCTGGCCACAAGAACTCAATTGAATCCCCAGTCTGTCTTTTCCAGTTAAACAGCAACTCTTAGACTAGACTTAATCTAGATATTCAGTAATTGGTCTTGTAAGAATGCATGGCTATATCTTTTGGTTCTTCGCACTCAATGTAACTTATGGTGTAAAGAATATTGCTTGTGCCCATATAATCTTGTTTGTACAGTACAAAAAAGATGCTGCTTTTTTGTGACTTCATGGGCTCTGTATATTAAGATGAAAAACTGCCTACCTCAACCTGCTGCTTTAAATTTAGGCAAATTCTTCATAGTAGAGATTTCATTAGATGTTGGTAGACACAAAAGACTACATTATATATAAATCATCTTTGCATTTAGAAAAGTTGAACTTAGTTCCCAGATATGACCATGGGGGAAATGTACATGCAGTTTCCATGTCTCAAAAATCGGGAGTGGTCTCCCCTAGTCTTTCTCATATACTCGGATACGGGGATGGATATTTGAGGAGTAAACGGCAAGACAGTGATTATAGTTTTATATTATGTACATTGAAGAGAGAGGGTTAGGAGCACGTGCTGATACAGCACATTGCCGCATCCACCACATGACAAACCAACTCAGGACCCCAGGTTAGGGGGACACCTCAGCACCATAGTTCAGAAGGAATGGAATCAGTGTGAGGTTTTTATGGTGTCTGGAGTGCCAGTTCTGCTAACAACACCCATGTTTTTCCCTGCAGGTTGGAAAGCCTACAGATAAGATGCAGATTAACATCATACCTAGGACGGAGCAATTTCAGGTTAAGGGCCTTGCTCAAGGGCCCAACAGAGTAGAGTTACTTTTGGCGTTTTATGGGACTCGATTCCCTATCCTCAGAGCCACCACTATATTAAAGAACCAACATCAAATCAAATTAAAATATTGAACAATTATTATAAAAGTAAAGTTGAATAAATCAGACTCTGCAGCTGTATGAAAAAAATAAATCTGAGTATTGTGTTCAGGTAAAGTACCACGTCTGGTTAGCGGAAATAGTCCAAGAGTTAATAGAAATCTACGTTTTGTTACCTAATACTTGTATGCAAAATTTAGTTGACCTAAGTGATAGCATTCTCAGGTTATCGTGTTTACATATTCACATGCGCACACATACATAATTCCAAAACTGGTATTTTTGGACTCAGGGAGGTCTAAATCATCGAGATTCATCAAAATCTCGACAACAAATTTTTGGACGATTACAGTGTTTTTCCTTTACCTCGTATACAAGAAAGTAACAATAAGCATGAAGGATTGCAACTAACTGCCAAATGAGCATTGGAAGGTGCACTATGGCAATTTTATTTTTGAATAATAAATGGCAGTCAGTTGGCTGTGTCTAAATAACGCTAAAGTATAACCTAAGATAACACACCTGATAGGTCTTTTATGAATTTATAATAGCTTGATCTATGTAACAAATGGAAATTGTAACAAAGTAAAATGTATGCAGTTTTAATTTAAAATGTAGTGGAGTAAAAGTAGCTCTAAATAAAAAAATAGATAAATAATGAAAGGTAAGTGAATAGACAATAGTAATTTGAAACAGATAGTAAAATAATACACCAAACAATAATAACAGTAGTGACAGTTGCAACAATGTACTGCATAAAAAATAAATAAGCTACTAGTAGCAGATCTGAGGGTAGTTGGGCAGCACAGAGTTTAGAGTTTTCACAGCTATTTGGTTGAAACTGTTTCAGAATCTGGCAGAACTAGTTTGGATGTCTACGGTAGCTTCTACCAAATGGAATTGGGATAAAGAGACCGTGAGAGGGGTTGCAGTGGTCCTTCACAATTCTGTGGGCTTTGCAGATGCAGTGGTACCTCTGGTCATGACCGTAATTCGTTCCAAAACTGGACGTTACCTGATTTGGTCACGATCCGAACGTAATTTCACCGTAAGATTGTATGTAAATACAATTAATCCGTTCCAGACCGTATGAACTGTATGTAAATATATATTTTTTTTAAGAACAAAAATAGTTAATTATACCATAAAATGCACAGTGTAATAATAGTAAACTAAATTTAAAAACATTGAATAACACTGAGAAAACATTGAACAACAGAGAAAACTAACATTGTAAGAGTTTGCACTAGACCCTTCTGAACTGCTCGCTGTAAACACTTTTTTTTATGAGTTTTAAGCACAGGTCGTGATGGTCGTGAACTGATGCAAAATTTTGGCAAACTGTTTGATCTTAACCCGATTTGTACGTGTTCGGAAACGTTCCTGACCAGAGGTTCTACTGTACAACACTTTATAAAGATGTCTTTAATGGAGGGCAGAGAGACCCCAATGATTTTGTCTTCTGTGTGCACTATCCATTGTAGGACCTTACGGTAAGAGTCACTGCAATTCTTAAACCAGACGATATGCAGCTGGTTAGAACTCTCTTGATGCTGCCCCTATAGAATATGAAAATGTAGGTAGGCTTGCTTTCTTCAGCCATTGAAGGAAGTGGAGACACTGGTGTTGTCATCTTAGGTAGGAAGTGGTGTTAATTAACCAAGTAAAGTCAGCTGGCAAGGTGCACAACAAGAATTTTTTTGCTCTTGATCAGTTCCACCAAAAAGCTCCCAGTGTGCAATGGAGTGTGGACAGCTTGGGCCCTCCAGAAATCAACAATCATCTTGTTTGTTTTGTCTACCTTAAGATACAAATTGTTGCATTTCAGCCAGCCCCCCATTCATCATATTTCCATTATGTAAGCTGACTCATCCCTATTGCTGATGAGTCCCACCACCGTTGTGTTGTCGGCAAACTGAATGATGGTGTTAGAGCTGTATACCGCTGTACTACGGTGAGTCAGCAGAGTAAACTAGACTGGGTTGAGTACACAGCCCTTGGGGTGCCTGTGCTTACCATGATGGTCCTGGAAATGGTGTTCCTGATACAAAATATCTGGGGTCTCTGTCAGGAAATCCAAGATCCAGTTGTATAAGTGAGGATTGTAGCCTAGTAATTTATCATCCCTATGAGCTTCTGAGTGATGTTAGTATAAAAAGGTAAACTGAAGTCGAAGAAAAGTATTCTGGATGTCTCTTTGTCCAGATGGGACACGGCTAGATGAAGAGTAGATGATATGGCATCTTTAGTTAAATGATTCAGGCAATAGGCAAAATGGAGAGGGTCATGTGATCAGGTATCTTTAATGCATGTTTTTCAGTATTTCTTGCACTGAGCCGCACACAGCATTTATGTATGCACTGCACATTCTCTATTGGTTTGTGATTATCAGTTGTGCTGCAGAGTCAAATTCCTTTTATGCATTCATACTTGGCCAGTACATCTGATTCTTGTATTTTTTGAGTTGAATATTTTTTTTTGTTATAATATATTTTTATGCATATAGATAAAAATGGCATATTAACCTTTTTAATTTTGAAATTAATTCCCTTTTTGCAAAAGATTGTCATATTGTGATGGCACATTTTACAGGTCTTGTTCAGCTGATTTTCAAAAGTGATTACACAATTTTATTTTTTAAACATTTCATTTGTATCATTAAGGATGTGAAAGTTAAAAATTTGGTTCATATCTAAAGTCAAATGAAAATGTTTTGGATATACATCATAACAAAATTAGACAGGTGCATAAATATGGGCACCCCAACAGAGATATTACATCAATACTTAATTGAGTGTCCTTTTGCAAATATAACTGCCTCTAGACGCTATAGAGCGTCTGAATGAATGTATTTTTGACCATTCTTCCATACAAAATCTCTCCAGTTCAGTTAAATTTGATGGCTGCCGAGCATGGAAAGCCTGTTTCAAATAATCCCATAGATTTTCGATGATATTCAAGTCAGGGGACTGTGACGGCCATTCCAGTACATTGTACTTCTCCCACTGCATAATTGCCTTTGTAGATTTTGAACTGTGTTTTGGGTCATTGTCTTCTTTGGAATATTCAACCCCTGCGTAATTTCAACTTTGTGACTGATGCTTGAACATTATCCTGAAGAATTTGTTGATATTGGGTTGAATTCATCCGACCCTCAATTTTAACAAGGGCCCCAGTCCCTGAACTAGCCACACAGCCCCACAGCATGATGGAACCTACACCAAATTTGACAGTAGGTAGCAGGTGTTTTTCTTGGAATGCGGTGTTGTTCTTTCGCCATGCAAAGCGCTTTTTGTTATGACCAAATAACTCAATTTTTGTCTCATCAGTCCAAAGCACTTTGTTCCAAAATTAATCTGGCTTGTCTAAACGAGCATTTGCATAGAACAAGCGACTCTGTTTGTGGCGTGAGTGCAGAAAGGGCTTCTTTCTCATCACCCTGCCATACAGATGTTCTTTGTGCAAATTGCGCTGAATTGTAGAACGATGTACAGATACACCACCTGCAGCAAGATGTTCTTGCAGGTCTTTGGAGGTGATCTGTGGGTTGTCTGTAACCATTCTCACAATCCTGCGCATATGCCACTCATGTATTTTTCTTGGCCTGCCAGACCTGGGTTTAACAGCAACTGTGCCTCTGTGGCCTTCCATTTCCTGATTACATTCCTTATATTTGAAACTGACGGTTAAAACTTAAGAGACAGGTTTTTGTAGCCTTTCCCTAAACCATGATACTGAACAATCTTTGTTCTCAGATCTTTTGAGAGTTGCTTTGAGGATCCCACGCTGTTACTCTTCAGAGGAGAGTCAAAGGGAAGCACAGCTTGCAGTTGACCACCTTAAATACCTCTTCTCATGATTGGACACACCTGTCTATGAAGTTCAAGGCTTAACGAGCAAATCCAATCAATTTGGTGTTGCAAGTAATCAGTATTGTGCAGTTACATGCATTCAAATCAGCAAAATAACAAGGGTACCCAAATTTTTGCACAGCCAGTTTTTCACATTTGATTTAATTTCATACAACTAAATACTGCTTCACAAAAAATCTTTGTTCGGAAAACACCCCAGTACTCAGATGTTCCTAGGAAATGAAAGACATACCACTGTTTACTCTTATTCTTTACATTTTACTCTTACTTTGTTTTTTGAAAGTAAATTATTATGCAGGCTCATATGACTATATAATTATTTTTACATATATATACTTCTTGCAGGGACAGAAGTGATGGCTGATATACTGTATAGGGTGATAATGGAAGAAGTATTAAAATATTTTTTTGTTCTTATTTCAGTTCAATAGACGAAGGGTTGTGGATTCGGATGAAGATGATGATGATGATGATGTTTAAGCTTACACATGACAACCTGTGAACTGAGAAACTAAAAAGCAGAAGTGGAAACTCAATACTGAAAATCACCCGTTTCTCACTATCTTGCATGTCAGCTTTTTCTGGAAGACATTTTTTGCTCTTGACCAATTTTATTGTAGCTATCAATAAATAAATTGGTATTTTGTGTTAGATTCACTTCTTATAGATTATCAGTTTTTCACTGGCAATTATTGTATTTTTTATATTTAAATCTCACATTTACAATATTCTAATTGTTCAGGATATTTAATGGATTGGTTCATTTTTACGTAGTATTTTAGTAAGGTGTAAGTTTTTTGGCATGTGGTGTTTTTTGTTTTTACATTACTTTAATACAAATGAGAGGAATTCTGCAAAACGTCACTAAGGTGCAATAGTGCAGGATCTACATCCTGTTGTGTTCAGTGAGGACTAAGGTAATTATCAATGAAAACGGAAATTGAAGCAACTTTGAAAAATGCATTTTGTTAAACAAAACTAAAATCTTAGTGAAAACTAAGAAGTAAACTGGAATTAAACATTCAGACTAGCGGAAATAAAATAAAAATAACTGGGGGAAAAAAATCGGCACAGAGTCCCCTCCCTGCATTAAGTTTGCAAGTTCTCCCCATGTCTGCATGAGTTTCCTCCTGGTGCTCCAGTTTCTTGCCACAGTCCAAAGACATGCAGGTTAGGTGAATTGGTCTTTCTAAATTGGTCCCAGTTTATGCTTGGTGTGTGTGTGTCAGTGTGTGAAATTATATATGTAAACACACTGTTTATATACTATGCACAAACATACGTATCGTACAGTGCAAGGTAATAATCGTAAACTAAAACGAAAACGAAGACTGAAACTATTAATGAAAAAACATTTTCGTAAACTGAAATAAAATAAATAACAAAACTGAGACGAAAAACTAAAACGATACGGAACGATTACAGTAGCTTAAAAGACTAAGTGAAATAAAATGATAATTTCTAAAAAAATCTGAACATGTCTGAAAGAACGCGGCAGAATCTATTTTTGCATTTTCATAAACTTCCGGTCCTGCCCTGTAGGTGGTGAAATTCAGTATATAAACTTTATCTGACCAGAGGGTATCAGCGATCAACATGTCCGGAAGAAAACGATACAGCGCCGTATGGGAGTTTTTCGAATATAATGCTGAAAGCAACAACAGTAAGTGCATAGTGTTGGAGCAGGGTGCGTTGTGTGCTGTACAGATTAAAGGTAAAAACCCAACAAACCTTAAAGTGCACCTAAATAGCTATCACAAATTAGCATACGAGATATTTCTGGGTAAAGAAAAAGAAAGGCTGCAAAGCGAGTGCAATTTGAGTATACATGCAACCTCTAGTACACATCATACAAGACAGCAGACATTAACATCGTGTTTGCAGAGGACAGCAAATTGGGGTACAAACTCAGCTGAACACCAAAAACGCGAAGACGCCCAAGTAAACTTGTTTATTGAAACTGGCATGTCTACTAGGCTGTGTGACTTGCCTTCATTCAGAAAATTTGTTTCCTCTCTTGATCCCAAATTTAGCATGCCACATGCTGCACGAATAAATGCGCTCATCGTACTTAAAATGAATACAGCAACACAGCGTATCAAAGAAATGGTCCAACAAGCTCGGAAACTAACCCTTTGTATAGACGGATGGAGTAAAAAGGGTCTGACGGCTTCGTTTTTGGGAATTTCTGCATGCTTTTATCATTCACCAACAAACCAAGCACAGCATGCTTTAAGTTTACGACGCATATGTCATCCGCATACGGGACAAGCTTTGGCAAACGCTATCGACAGTACTCTGGATGAGTGGGACATAACAGAAGACAAGGTTATGATTATAGTGACAGACAATGGAGCAAACATAGTAAAAGCTATAGATATACTACGGAAAGCGCTGAGGCAAGGAGAATATTCTGCACAGCAGTTCATCGAGCTGGATTCAACTGAATCTGAGTCGGACTCGGATACAGAGGAAGAAGAGATGAGCGTCTCTGATCAAGGCAAGTTAAAAAATATTGGCTAAGTAGCTCAGTATATCCTGCTTGATACTTTTTGTTTCAGGCAGCAAGATTGTGGCATGTATGATAAATGGTCAGCAAACCATCCAATATGTATCCATTGTCTCTCTAGTCTGTTATATTTTGTAATAATATAACACATTAGCACATTTATACAGCACATTACATTTTAATTAGTCTTGGTAAAATAGTTATAAATTATCATATTTAAAAATTATTTCTTTTGTAGTGTTATATTTATAGATTAAACTTAATAGATGATTCTGGAGGCTGTTTGTAAAATAAATAATAAAAACTATTATTTATTTCAAATGATTCAATGCAGCTTTAAGTTTTTTACAAGACTGAAAAAAAAACATATATAAAATTAAATAACATGTAATAAATAATATACATAAAATCTACATTGGAGAAAAGACAAAATTGAACCAAGAAAAAACATTTCCTAAAACACATTAAGCTGAACTGTGATTTATTTGATTACTTAACAGAATCAACAGACTTCTTTCAAGACGGAGACATATCCAGGTTTCGACGTATGCCTTGTATGGCACACACACTTCAGCTTGCATTGAAAGATGCCATGAAACAATCAGGAGCCAGTTCTGCTGTTAACAAAGCCAGGAACCTTATTCATTCTGTCAGGAAATCTTCGGTAGCAAATGAGCAAATGATTAAAAGGTGTGACTTTAGCCTGTTTTATAATACTAACTAACTTGAGATATTTATGTATTAATATTTAGTAAGTAATCCCATAGACAAATTGTTCTCAAACTCAATCCTGGGAACGCCATGTGACTACAGGTTTTCATTACAGCCATGTTTTGTTTTTAATTGAACTCCTAGCCTAATTGAGCAGTTATTGTCCAGATTTGGTGTCCATATACAAATTATAAAACTAAATTTGGAAAAATGTTATTAGACTGCATCAGGCATTGGCACATAGTATGGTACACAGTAACAATTTAATTTCTTTTTATCTTGGTTTTTAAGAATTTTATCATTGTCATAATTTTTCATTTCCAGTTTTTCTGGTTATGTATTCCATTATTTACTATTGTTGGAAAAGCTGTGGCAGGCAGACAGCTTTTAGCATTCAACATTGTTTGCCCCAGTGTCTGCTTATTATCATGGTACAATTATGGGATTAAACTAGACAGAAAAAGAACAAATTAATTGGAAAATCACAAAGAATTGACCATTTGTACTATAGAAAAAGACAATATTTCTAAATATTTTATTTAAAAAAAAAAAATCACACTTTAAAGCTTTTCTGAATATGAGAAGAGAAAATGAGGCCAGCTTATTAAATGAGATCAGTTACAGAGGTAAGATGACTCTTTGACTGTGAAACTGAACAAAACAAAATCCTGCAACCACAGTGGTGATAGATAAATAGATAGATACTTTATTAATCCCAAGGGGAAATTCACACCAATAGTGACTAATAATAATAATAATAGTGGCTTTGACCAAAATTATCATTTACTTATTCTATGATGCACTAGGAATAAGTGATTATTTTGTTTAAACTTCTTACCTTTTCATTACAATAACATTATTCTCTGTTTGTTTCTAAAGGTGTGGCCGAACACTGATTCGTGACTGCCCCACACGGTGGAACAGTACACTTGACATGCTGAAGCGACTTCTGGAAACTAAAGCTACACTTAATGAGGTTCTTGATGAACTCGGGATAGATACACTGTTAACCAGTGATTGGGCCAAGTTGGAAAACCAACTTAAAGTATTGGAGCCATTTGGTATGCACACAGATCAGCTTCAAACAGATAGCCAGTCTCTGTCAGAGGTGATACCTTCCCTGCTAAACCTGGAGGCACATCTCCAGTCAACTAGTGGAGAGAAAAATTTGGCACAAGCTCTTCTTAAGTGTTTGCGCCAACGTTTTACATGTCTGTTAGATCCCATTAGTGACCAATTTGATCCAGTCCCTGCAGCCGCATGTCTAATGGATCCAACTGTCTCTCTAACCCTACAGTCTCCTGAACTAATATCTTTGAAAAGAACAGCAGAGTTATTTGTATTGACAGAGGCAGCGAAACACAATCACACCATAGAAGCACAACAAGATGAGTCTACACAAACAGTAGCCGTTTCAGCAAACATTACAGTCCTTCAGAAATACAAGTACTTGGCTAATAAAATAAATAGCTTAAACCCTGAAAACCAGCCTTGGCCATCTGAAAGTGCTCTACTTGAAATGCAGAAATATCAGGAGGAGGTTAGGCAGGGGGATTTTACTGGAAATCCTCTTCAGTTCTGGCAAGCCAGGGTGGCTGTGTATCCTAAACTTAGCCCTGTGGCTTTGGACCTTGTGTGTGCCCCGGCCTCACAAGCATTTGTTGAACGCATATTTTCAGTTTGTGGACAGTTGTCATCTGGATTGCGAAACAGAATGACCACTTCTCTAGAGCACAGAGTTTTCTTGAAAATTAACAGAAAGATGTATAATTGAATCAGTCAGGCTGTTTTGTATCACTGTTATGGTGGGGCTTTAGTAAATTGTGCAAAGGAGAAAGAAGCATTTGTTGTTTCAATTATACCATTTAAATTAGGATTACTATTTTGCATGCAAAACTGCAGTGTGTTCCACAGTCAGTTCAAATTCAGTATCTGGGTTTATTTTTGTTTGTTTTTTAACAGGACATACCTATAGGTTTCTACTGATATTAAATAAATGTTATTTCCAAAATTATTAAGTCTACAGTTCTCTCATTGTGGCGCAAAAATTAACCTCCACAAAATTGCTTTAACCATACTATAATTACTAAAACTAAAACTGAAACTAATAAATATAAAAATAAAATAAAAATGACTTTGTAAAATAAAAACTAAACTAAAACTAAAAATATGGCATGAAGGCTAACGAAAACTAAATTAAAACTAAAATTAAGACCTGAAGTAATATAAAAATAAAAACTAGCAAAAATAGTCAAAACTATAATAACTCTGGTACAGTGCACCCAGAAAGTATTCACAGCGCATCACTTTTTCCACATTTTGTTATTTTACAGCCTTATTCCAAAATGGATCAAATTCATTTTTTTCCTCAGAATTCTGCACACAACACCCCATAATGACAACATGAAAAAAGTTTACTTGAGATTTTTGCAAATTTATTAAAAATAAAAAATTTGTGAAAGCACGTGTACATAAGATGGCAGTGGAGTTTTTAACCAGATTGTTTAATGGAATCTTGGAAAGTGAGAGAATGCCTGAGGAGTGGAGAAGGTAGTGTACTGGTGTCGATATTAAGGAATAAGGGGGATGTGCATGACTGCAGTAACTACAGGGGAATAAAATTAATGAGCCACAGCATGAAGTTATGGGTAAGAGTAGTGGAAGCTAGGTTAAGAAGTGAGGTGATGATTAGTGAGCAGCAGTATGGTTTCATGCCAAGAAAGAGCACCACAGATGCAATGTTTGCTCTGAGGATGTTGATGGATAAGTTTAGAGAAGGCCAGCAGGAGTTGCATTGCGTCTTTGTGGACCTGGAGAAAGCATATGACAGGGTGCCTTGAGAGGAGCTGTGGTATTGTATGAGGAAGTCGGGAGTGGCAGAGAAGTATGTAAGAGTTGTACAGGATATGTACAAGGGAAGTGTGACAATGGTGAGGTCTGCGGTAGGAGTGATGGGTACATTCCAGTTGGAGGTGGGATTACAACAGGGATCAGCTCTGAGCACTTTCTTATTTGCAATGGTGATGGACAGGTTGACAGACAAGATTAGACAGGAGTCCCCGTGGACTATGATGTTTGCTGATGACATTGTGATATGTAGCAATAGTAGGGAGCAGGTTGAGGAGACCCTGGAGAGGTGGAGATATGCTCTAGAAAGGAGAAAGGAACAAAGGTCAGTAGGAACAAGACAGAATGCATGTGTGTAAATGAGAGGGAGGTCAGTGGAATGGTGAGGATGCAGGGAGTAGAGTTAGCGAAGGTGGATGAGTTTAAATACTTGGGATCAACAGTACAGAGTAATGGGAATTGTGGAAAAGGGGTGAAAAAGAGAGTGTAGGTAGGATGGAATGGGTGGAGAAGAGTGTCAGGAGTAATTTGTGACAGACGGGTATCAGCAAGTGTGAAAGGGAAGGTCTACAGGACAGTAGTGAGACCAGCTATGTTATATGGGTTGGTGATGGTGGCACTGACCAGAAAGCAGGAGACAGAGCTGGAGGTAGCATAGTTAAAGATGCTAAGGTTTACACTGGGTGTGACGAGGATGGATAGAATTAGAAAGGAGTACATTAGAGAGTCAGCTCAAGTTGGACGGTTGGGAGACAAAGTCAGAGAGGCGAGATTGCGTTGTTTTGGACATGTGCAGAGGAGAGATGCTAAGGATAGAGCTGCCAGGGAAGAGGAAAAGAGGAAGGCGTAAGCGAAGGTTTATGGATGTGGTGAGAGAGGACATGCTGGTGATGGTGTTACAGAACAAGATGCAGAGGACAGAAAGATATGGAAGAAGATGATCTGCTGTGGCGACCCCTAACGGGAGCTGCCGTAAGAAGAAGACGGAAACATGTAAATTGAATGATTTTTTTTTTTTTTTTTTTTTTTTTTTTACTTTGGTTATATACTTGAATAAAAGCACACGTTTTTGATATTCAGACTAAAGTCTTTACACATTATGCACTTTATATCATTATTAGTTTCACATGGAAAAAGTTTCTGTTTTAGTTGTGTGTTCAGCATTTCTTGCCTTGCATTTCCTTTCATCCTACACTTAATACAGATCATTATAGACACAAAACAAGCATTAAATGCATGTTTTCCAATTAACAATATATTATTTACCTAATACAACTCCAGGCACCTCACACACAGATAAAGAGCCTTGAGCTGGAAGAACTTTTTGTCTGAGTTGAGGTGTGGTGGTGGGGGAATGGGATAGCAGGCTGCTTGCTGCTTGTGCTGATAGACACATTTGCAAAACAAAGATTTTCGTAGGCTTCAGGGATTCTAGTGTTGAACATGTTGTTTTATGCATAAGTTCTCAGGAACTTATAATACAATATCCAACATAAAAAGTTTGAGTTTCTAGCTGGATTTAGAGATTCAGCTTTGACTGGAGACTAAGATGTATTGACAGGCTGACATCATCCTTGCAACTGGAAGAGTAAGAATTGCTGTGTGTTTGACTTGTTGGAGAAGTTAAGGCATACAAAGAAGAACTTGTACAGTTAATGCTTAACTTAGCATTCATTTTAAGTTCAGGAGGCCACTGACTTATTAGTAAAGAGAGGAGCTCCACGGTACATAGGCAAGTATCTAGCAAGGAAAGGCCGATCAGGTATAAGCAGCAGTAGAAACGGACAAAGCGAATAAGGAAATAGCTAGCAGCTGATATTCAGTAACTGGGTTTTCTTAGTTAAAAAAGGAGTAGTGTGAAAAAAGTATACAGGATTGAACAGTTCTTAGTGGTCAGGAAAGTAGAGCAAATAAGAGGGTGACAGTGACAGCATAACGGTTCATTAATAAGAAGAGGTTCAAATGGTGTAAACAGTCCGCTCCAAACTAAAGAAATAATAAGAGAAGTACAAATTAGCTAAACAGACAGGGAAAAAGTAAACTTCAATTAAAGACAAACAGCAGGCAGTAAAGAGGGAGAGTGTTACTGGAGCTTAAGGGACCAAAAGGGGTAAAAAAAAAAAAAAAAAACTTTAAAATGTTTCTTTTTTTATTTTAATATTTAAGGTAAATCATTTAAAATACATTTAGAAAAATGGATTTGTCAGCTTTAGTAATCCAAAACCAAATTTTAATAATGAGACCAGTGCTATGCAAGTCCTGTTGGATGTTCTGTTTATTAGGGGATGGCTTGGAGTAGCCAATCTTCCTTGAAGGTTACGTCTGTAAGAAATACCATCTGATTCAGCAATTTGAGCCCCAAGTCACTGAACTGGAGGAGGAGATGGTTGGCCTACTTTTGTATTAGAGAATTGGCAAACCTGGCCTAAGTGTCCTTCAAAGTGATGGCATGGGATGAGACACCAGACCATGTAGGTACAGACAGGTGGTTTACGGTCACAAGGTGCCAGGCAAGGGGTACACACAGTCCAGGGGTGTCAACTCCAGAATTGGGAAGGTTGAACCATTTTCACGCCCTTGTGAAGCTGGATAGTGTCTCTGAAAACTCTACGGTAGAAGGCAGGAATGAGGAGCCCTAACAGGCCATCTACCTCAAAACCAGTCCCCAGAAATAAACAGGCTATGATAGTGACTCAATCATTAGTGAGATTGAAACACAGGTTTGTTCCAGATAAAGAGAGCCTTACAAATGGGGGGGACCTCTGTGGAAGGGTTGATAGGCTCTTGGGCAGATATGGGGAGTGAAACCATTTGTCATTGTTCATGTTGGAAAAAATGACACACACACACACACATATATATTAGTACTGTGCAAAAGTTTTAGGCAGGTGTGAAAAAAATGCTATAAACAAAGAATGCTTTCAGAAATTTAAATAATGATTGTTTATTGTTATCAATTTACAAAATGCAAAGTGAGCGAACAAAAGAAAAATCTAAATCCAATCAATATTTGGTGTTACTACCTTTTGCCTTCAAACCAGTATCAATTCTTATAGGTACACTTGCACAAAGTCAGGGATTTTGTAGGATTATAGTCTGGTGTATGATCAACCAATTATACCAAACAGGAGCTAATGATCATCAATGTCACACATAGGTTGAAACACAGTCATTAACTGAAACAGAAACAGCTGTGTAGGAGGCTTAAAACTGGGTGAGGAACAGCCAAACTCTGCTACCAAGGTGAGGTTGTGGAAGACAGTTTCATGTCATGGCAAGATTGAGCACAGCAACAAGACACAAAGTAGTTATGCTGCATCAGCAAGGTCTCTCCCAGACAAAGATTTCAAAGCAGACTGGGGTTTCAAGGTGTGCTGTTCAAGCTCTTTTGAAGAAGCACAAAGAAACGGGCAACGTTGAGGATCGTAGACACAGTGGTCGGCCAAGGAAACTTAGTGCAGCAGATGAAAGACACATCAAGCTTATTACCCTTGGAAATTGGAAGATGTCCAGCAGTGCCATCAGCTCAGAACTGGCAGAAACCAGTGGGACCCAGGTACACCCATCTACTGTCCGGAGAAGTCTGGCCAGAAGTGGTCTTCATGGAAGAGTTGCAGCCAAAAAGCCATACCTCTGACGTGAAAACAAGGCCAAGCTTCTCAAGTATGCACGAAAACACAGGAACTGCGGTGCAGAAAAATGGCAGCAGGTGCTCTGGACTGATGAAGGCAGTTTGTTCGTCGAAGGGCTGGACAGCGGTACAATAATGAGTGTCTGCAGGCAACAGTGAAGCATGGTGGAGGTTCCTTGAATGTTTGGGGCTGCATTTCTGCAAATGGAGTTGGAGATTTGGTCAGGATTAATGGTGTTCTCAATGCTGAGAAATACAGGCAGATACTTATCCATCATGCAATACCATCAGGGAGGTGTACGATTGGCCCCAAATTTATTCTGCAGCAGGACAACGACCCCAAACATACAGCCAAAGTCATTAAGAACTATCTTCAGCGTAAAGAAGAACAAGAAGTCCTGGAAGTGATGGTATGGCCCCCACAGAGTCCTGTACATGAAGAGACAGAAGGATGTGAGGAAGCCTACATCCACAGAAGATCAGTGGTTAGTTCTCCAAGATGTTTGGAACAACCTACCAGCTGAGTTCCTTCAAAAACTGTGTGCAAGTGTACCTAGAAGAATTGATGCTGTTTTGAAGGCAAAGGGTGGTCACACCAAATATTGATTTGATTTAGATTTCTCTCTTGTTCATTCACTGCATTTTGTTGATTGATGAAAATAAATGATTAACACTTCCATTTTTGAAAGCATTCTTTGTTTACAGCATTTTTTCACACCTGCCTAAAACTTTTGCACAGTACTGTGTGTGTGTGTGTGTGTGTGTGTGTGTGTGTGTGTGTGTGTGTGTGTGTGTGTGTGTGTATATATAATTATAAAAAAAACTTGCACCGAGATGTGATCTTTTGAAGAGAGACACTTTCAAGTCCCGCGACACCGTCAAGTCACGTCATACTGACATCCTTTGGAAGCAATTCACAACATACAACCATTTTCAAACAAGAACACGGTCATCTAACCACTCAGTTACATTATTAATGCGTACCTAAAAGTCAAAGCTAATTGTCTCTTCTTTATTAAATCTAATCAAGCAAAACCTAGAATGGAACATATGCAATGTCTTATTGATCACGTTCAAAATTCAAATATCAATAGTTCAGACAAATTCAAAATAGGTAAACCAGTAATATTACCATTATCATATCAAGTTAGTCCAAGAGCATTGCAACAGTTGCATCATGATGCAATGGCAATATCCCGAACTATTGGCCGGCCAGATTTATTTATTACATTGACTTGCAATCCACAATGGCCAGAAATCCGCAGATTCTTGAGAACAATGCTACCGGCTACATTGGCTCTGGATATTCCCACTTTCATAAGTAGATTGTTTTATCAGAAAGTCTTATTTTTATTGAATGAACTTGAAACGGTCTTCGGTCAAATCAGAGCATAAATTTACACAATCGAATTTCAAAAACTGGCTTTGCCTCACAATGCCTTTATTGGTTACTTCGCAAAATAAATTATTAACTGCTGATGATGTAGATTGGTTTGTCTGTGATGAAATTCCAAACAGAAAAGCCTATCCTGAATTATGTACAAAGTCATTAAACAAATGTCTCACGGACCTCATTTAAAAGATTCAGTATGTTGGGACTCAAAAGAAAAAAGTCTTTAAGGAAATTTCCAAAAGCATTCGTTCAAACAACAGATATGACTAAGGCTGGCTTTCCTGATTATCACCAAAGAGATAATCGTCATGAACAACACACTTAAAAAAGAAAGAGAAAGATGGTAAAACTGAGATACTCGATAATTCAATGATTGTACCATATACTGTAACCCGTATTTGCTCAAACAATTCAATTGTCATATTAATGTCGAGTATTGTGCAGCGTTTATGAGTATTAAGTAAATCTACAAGTACATTAATGAAGGGCACGATAGAGTATGCGTAACTGTATCAAAAGAACAGTCTCAGGACGAAGATCAAGCATATTTCGATACTTGGTACATCAGTGCAATTGAAAGTGGGTGGCATTTAATGGAATTACAAATGCACGGTCGAAGTCATTCTGTTGAATTATCACCGATTCATTTACCAAGTCAGAATATGATTCAATTTAAAGATGGTGAAGAAGCAGAAGCTTTAGAGGTAGCTAAAAATAGAATTACAAAATTATTGGCTTATTTTGAACTTAATAAAACAAGCGTGAATGCAAAAGCATATACATATGCGCAAATACCTCAACACCACACATGGCAGAAACAAAAAAAGAGTGTGGCATTCAAGAAAAAATAATTGCAAAAGTGTTCCTCAATAAATATTGTATCACCAAAAGATATCGAACAGTTTCATTTAAAACTGTTGTTACGTGATTCGAAAGGAGCAACGTCATATAAAGATGTTAGATGGAACTAAGTACGGTACTTTTCAAGAAGCGCCATGAGCAGCTGGGTTATGTACATTGGATGACTATATGTTTGAAATGATGTTTGATGCCGCTTCTGCAATGATGCCTGACAAATGAAGACACTTCTTCGTGTATTTATATATGACAGGTGAAGTTGATGCTTTACAATTATGGGAAGCGTTCAAAGGAACATTATCCAAAAAGTCAAATGAACAAATGGCTCGTTTGATCATCAAAGAAATGTTAGAAGCAGAAGATTTAACGATGCAGCAATTTGGACTTCCAGAAGATATAGACAAATCAGAGGTAAAGAAAGAGATAACAGCAGATGAAAATTTAACAGTGGAAGACCACAAAAAGTCATATCAGAAAAGTCAATTCCATATATTGTTTTACTGAAGTTTTAAAGTAAAAGTGAACATAATGCATATGTAACAATTCCCATTAAAAAAACAATCTCTTTAAATTGTATTTCCGGATAAAACAAACCCGGGGGTTGGTGAGCGAAGCAATATTTATATATTTTTTTGTACAATTTTTATATATATTTTTATACATAGTCTGTTATTTCTGCAATCCAAATTTAAAGAGTTACGTGCCTGGATGAGGAGCAGAAATGACAAGGTAGTCTTCTCTGAAGTTCTACCTGTGCCATGCTCCAGAAAGCCTGAGAAGATTAGATGGCTTAATGTGTGGCTTAATTCTTGGTGTAGGATAGAAGGGCATTGGAACTCCTTTTGAAACAGATGGGACCTGTTCAACTGTGACAGGTTACATCTGAACTGGATGGGCACCAATGTGTTGGGGAGGCGCATGAGTAGGTTAGTCGAGGATTGTTTAAACTAAGGTATTGGGGGCAGGGAGTTTAGGATGAGCCAGTTTTAGAACAATAGTGTAAAAATAAAAATGCATAGTAATATAAATTCTAACCCAACATTTAAATGCATATGTAAAAGAAGTAACACTGTCAAGACGATCGTTACCACTAACTTGCCCAAATTTGCAGCAGATGATAAAAGAGAGAGGCCAATATTACACCCTGTAGAGCCCCCTGTACACACCTTATTTTAAAGTATTCAGTCACCCCTGATGCCGGAGCATTTATGATCTGAGACATAAAAAAAAGACTAGTGGTCAATATCCTTAAACACATGAGGAATATATTAAATCACAGAGAAGACTGGAGGAAAAAAAACAATCCTTTCCATCTACCCCCCCTTAACCCAAAATAAGCCTTATATGTGACAATACAAAAAATATCTATACAATATCTGTAAATCAGAATATCCCTCCCCCAGTTCCCCTTCCAGAGCTTATATCATCTCCATTATGTCATCTCCAGACAGAAGAGCAGCTTCAGCGATAGACTGCTGTCACTGTCCTGTTCCACAGACAGAGTGAGGAGATCGTTCCTCCCCCAAACTATGCGACTCTTTAATTCCACCAGGGGGGGTAAACGTTAATATTTAACATTATACATAGTTATTGTCTGTTTTTTTTCACCTGTATTATTATCATTCTTTAATATTATTTATTGTATCAGTATGCTGCTGCTGAAGAATGTGAATTTCCCATTGGGATTAATAAAGTATCTATCTATCTATCTATCTATCTATCTATCTATCTATCTATCTATCTATCAGTAAGTCCAGCCCCCGTGGGCAGCTGGTGAAATGAAGAATACTAATAGATGCTGACTCCTAGCAGAGAAAAATCTTCACAGTAAAAGCTATACAGTCAGTCTGCACCATGATAAAGAACAGTAAAGTCTTTTGAGAAGCTCATCCGAGTCTGTGTCAATCTCAGTCTGTAAGTACAATCCCCACAAAACCCATTCGACAGCAGAAAAACATATTTTTATTTATGTGGCAGCACTTAAACACATTAAAAATAGCTTGCCTTAATGGTAGAAGTATCAGTAATTAAACAAGGGAGTTGGAGTTGTATATAGCTGAACATAATTATGATATTATAGGAATAATAGTAATCATAACATAGAAATATTCACATTTCTTTATGAAATCTGCCAACTGATTACTTACATCAACAAACAGCTTTAAAGTTGAGACTTAACCACCTGCAGAGAGTACTGTCACTTCTTTTTTCATCAGCATGGAAAAGGCCATTTGTTTAAGATCATCATGAAAATGTATGGTAAATATCTAAAACAGAAATACTGCCATGGTAGCAAATTTTACCTGCTCCTGGGTATATACACAAAAGGACAATGCTTTCATATGTACAACTGCATGTAAACCTCTGTTACTTGTAAACATATTTAAATGAACCACACTGAAAAGTATTTGAAAATACTTTTATTGATATAAAATAAAACTTACTGAAAGTCAATTAGGCACCAAAAAGAGTATGTTTTTTCCTTGTTTTCATTGTAAAAGTGAGTCCTCTTCATCACCACCTAGAGTTGACACAGGTCTTTTAAAACTTCCTATTAGTTCCATGGTTTCATTACTTGGCACTGTAGAATAAGGTATGTTAAGAACAGGCATGGGTTTTACAAAGACTGTCCAACCCCAGGGTCTACGGTGCTGTGGTATTTTATAAGATGCATTCAGGCTCTGCATTAAATCAACCATATTAGTACTGTTCTCAGTGGTCCCCACAGATTTTCCATTTTCATTCCATGAGGCTATGTTACAGTTAATATTTTATGCAGAATCAGTTCTGTATATTTTTTTACTTTTCAGAAGAACTTCTCAGTATTTAATCTAAAAGTAGGTTCTCAGGGACAGGCTGTTTTTTTTTCTTAGGTTGTTCATTATTTTTTCAGTAGGGAGCTTTCTTATCATTTTTTTTCATTAAGACTCCAATATCTCTGTAGGACAGATGTGTAAATCTTCACCCTTTCAACCTCAGTTTAGACTGGCATAGACCGGTTTCTTATCTGTCTGCCCAATTCAGATTCAGAGGCTTTGGAAATATCTGTTGAAAAAAGTCTTTTCATGCAGTAAGGCCATCTCCTTCTGAGGTACCACATACTTTTTCTGGGCATATTAATAATTAAGTAATAGATGCTATTAAGCTAGAGATGAACGACATAGCTATGCTGAGAGTACTCCTAGGAAACCCCCACTCTGATTTAAAAGTCATTTTCCTTCTTACAAACAATTATTTATTACTTATTTTTCCACAATGTTCTGATGCTGCTTCCATTGTTTACACTGTCTAGAAATTAGATGTATGTTCCCTTTTAAAGTATTTAGAGCAATTTCAACGAGGGTCTTTTGTTAGATCATCTGAAGCAGCCTTCACAATGGTGACAGGAGCATTACAGAAATTTTGCGAGGGCCAGAGGATTTCTTTCTATTCTACTCAACATGTTGACGTGAATATGAAAAGCTTTTACATATAATATAGCTTTATCTTTTCATGATGTATTACATGCACAACTTTGGGAAAGAGTCTAAACCTTAAACAAAGCATGTCTTTAGTTTGCACTTTCAAGTTCACTAAAGGACAACCGTAGGGTTTCTTAGTAGCATCCTGAAACACTTCTAAAAGAATTTAACATTTGACAAGCTAGGGTCATAATTTGAAGATTTTCTCTAGGGTTTTTTAAAAGTGTAATGAAACTTGCATTCAGGCTTATAGTTCAATTCTGATTTCCTTGAAAGAAGAGATTATAAACCAAACAGATGATAAATAAATTGCTGTGATGGGTATATTTTGTAAAAGTGTTTTCCACTTCACTGTTTTCAATAGCTGTTTTTATTAAATCATCCAAAACAACTAAATTTTGTTGTGTGGTAGAAGTTCATCATTGCAGAAAAATTCTGTGAACCTTCAATAAACTTTATATGATCAAATTATTTGGAGAGCTCATCTAAGGCTTCTGCCAGCAGCTGTAAAACCAAATTACATTTTGTGGAACACAGTGGTGGTTAGTAATGCTGAGGCACCACCCCCCTCCCTCCAAATATTTTAAAATCTCCACTTAAATTAATTAATGTGAAATAATCATGAAATAAATTTATTTGTACAACGTGTCTCATGTCAGCACAAGTCAACATCAATTAAGAATTGATTCTAACTTGTATTTGTTGAATTTCTCTAGAAATACCTATATTTCCTGAGTGAGAGCACTGGCCAGATGAGAGTGTATGTAAGTCCCTGATCTTTTGGCAAGCAGGTAATCTGAGGCAGTCCTTTAATTGGTTACTTCAGAATTCTTCAGGGATGCAGCTCTTGGCACCCCAGACATCTTGAACACCTTGAGAAAACCACTTTATTTATGGGAACTTCAAAAACTGTAAAGAACAAGTTATGTTATGTTGTATATTGTGAAAGAACAAATCATCAAAGAAGCAGTGATTTTTTTATGAATTCAGGCAGAGGCAAATGATGGATATTGCCACACATGCTCAACTTGTGCTTGTACTGCACTAAATTGCAGATGATGATGACAAAAACAATGTGTAAGAACATTAGAACATCAAAGAACAGGCCATTCAGCCCAACAAAGCTCGCCAGTACTATCCACTTATTTCTTCCAAAAACCATCAAGTCGAGTTTTGAAAGTTCCTAAAGTCTTACTGTCTACCACACTACTTGGTAGCTTATTCCAAGTGTCTATCGTTCTTTTTTTTTTTATTTAATATTTTTATTTTATTAATTTTCATTGTAATCATTCCATACAAACAGATCAATTTATAACCCAACAAATTTGAAAACAAATCAAACCCCACCCCTGAGAAGGAGATCTTAGCTAAAGGAAAATTTCTTTAAGCTTTTTAATAAGGCAACATTAGACAAAAGAAGGGGAGAAGTAAATATCTATATAAATAAGAGATGGAGAAGGGAGTTAAATGCAATAATAGTTAATTCTCTTATTCTAAAATAATATTGATTAAATCCTGCCAAGTTTTGAAAAAATTTTGTACAGATCCTCTAACTGAAAATTTGATTTTTTTCCAATTTCAAATAATATAAAACATCGGTTTCCCACTGACTTATAAGAGGAGAATTAGGATTCTTCCAATTTAACAAAATAAGTCTGCGTGCCAAGAGTGTAGTGAATGCAATCACCGTTTGCTTGTCCTTCTCCAATTCAAGTCCATCTGGAAGGACACCAAACACAGCTGTTAGTGGGTTAGGAGGGATTGTGATACTAAGGCTGTCTGAGAGGCACTTAAAAATTTTTGTCCAAAATGATGTTAGTTTGGTGCAGGCCCAGAACATGTGACCCAGTGAGGCAGGAGCTTGGTTGCAGCGCTCGCAGGTCGGATCCTGGCCTGGAATAATAATAATAATAATAATAATTCATTACATTTATATAGCGCTTTTCTCAGTACTCAAAGCGCTATCCACACAGGGAGGAACCGGGAAGCGAACCCACAATCTTCCACAGTCTCCTTACTGCAAAGCAGAAGCACTACCATTGCGCCACCTGTGAGGACAACATTTTGGACAGTTTTAAGCGAGACAGATGAGCTCGATATATAATTTTTAGTTGAATAATTCTATGCTTTGCGCATATAGAACTCGAGTGAATTCTCTGCTTTGCTACCTTCCACTCCTTTTCTGATATATTGATTAAGAGATCTTCTTCCCAATGTCCTCTTGGATCTTTGAAAGGTAGGGACTCTAATAAGATTTTATATATTGCGGAAATAGTGTTTGTTTCCTCGGAATTGAGCAGTATTTTTTCCAGCATTGTGGAGGGTGCAAGGTGGGGGAAATCGGGCAATTTCTGTTTAACAAAATTTCTAATTTGAAGATAGTAAAAGAAATGTGTAGCTGGGAGGTTAAATTTTGTACGTAATTGTTCAAAAGATGTAAATATGTTGTCTATATAAAGATCTCTGAGCATTTTAATCCCAAAACTTTTCCAGGTATTAAAAACTGGATATACTTGCGAAGGTTGAAAGAGGTGGTTCCCTTGCAGAGGTGCCACTGATAAAAGATTTTCCATCTTAAAATGCTTCCTAATTTGGTTCCATATTCTGAGTGAGTAAAGCACAATTGGGTTATTAGTATATTTGCGATAACTTTCATTTATTGGAGAGCAGAGCAGGGAATATAAAGAAGTACCGGTACTACAGGATTTTACTTCTATTGCAGACCAAGCCTGTGTATGTGCATTTATTTGTGTCCAGGTTTTTATGGCTTGTATGTTTGCTGCCCAGTAATAAAACTGAAAATTAGGTAAAGCCATGCCACCTTCTGCCTGAGGTCTTTGTAGGGTCGCTCTTCGGATACGTGGGTGTTTTGAGTTCCAAATGAATGAGGTTATTATTGAATCTAACTGTTTAAAAAACGATTTATTGATATATATTGAAATGTTTTGAAATAAAAAGAGAAGTTTAGGAAGGATATTCATCTTAACAATGTTAATTCTTCCGGCTAGAGTGAGATGAAGGGTTGACCATCTATGCAAGTCTTGCTTAATTTTTTCCATACAGACGCCAAAATTTTGTTGATAAAGAGCTTTATGTTTACTTGTGATATTTACCCCTAGGTATTTAAACTGATCTGCTATGGTAAAAGGTAGGGTGTCTAATTTAATATTATATGCTTGTGAGTTCACTGGAAAGAGTATACTTTTATTCAGATTAATTCTAAGACCAGATATCTTTTGAAATTCTGTTAGTGCTGTTAAAACAGCAGGGACAGTGTTTTCTGGGTCCGATATATATAAGACCATATCATCTGCATATAGAGAAATTTTCTGTTCCAGTCCTTCTCTGACAATCCCCTTTATCTGATAAGAATTTCGGCAGTGAACCGCCAGTGGTTCAATAGCGATTGCAAACAACAGTGGCGACAAGGGACATCCTTGTCTGGTACCACGTTCTAGTTTAAAGTAGTCTGAGCAAATTTTATTAATACAAACTGAAGCTTCTGGACTGGTATACAGTAGTTTAATCCAAGCACAAATATTCGGGCCAAACCCAAATTTCTCCAATGCAGTGAAAAGGTAATTCCATTCGATCATGTCAAATGCCTTTTCTGCGTCTAATGATAGTAATATCTCTGGGGTGTTTGATTTTGCTGGTGAATATATAACATTAAACAAGCGTCGGAGATTTGAAGATAGATGTCGGCCTTTAATAAATCCAGTTTGATCTTGTGATATTACCGAGGGCAGCACTTTCTCCATCCTTCTAGCTAGGATTTTTGAGAGTATCTTAACATCATTATTCAGGAGTGAAATTGGTCTATATGATGCACATTGTAACAAGTCCTTATTTTGTTTAGGAAAGACGGTGATTAATGCTTGTCGAAATGTTTGAGGTAGTATTTGGTGGTCTTTAGCTTCTGTAAATGTTACCAATAAGAGTGGAGCTAGCTGAGTGGAGAATTTCTTATAAAACTCTACGGGGTAACCATCAGGGCCTGATGATTTCCCGCTTTGTAGTGACTTTATAGCGTCTAGTAATTCTGTTAGCGTTAGAGGTTTATCCAGTTCCTCAGCACTTAAAGCATCTATTTGTGGTATTTGTGAATTATCCAGAAATGCATTAGATTGCGTGTTGTCTTCTTTGGGCTCAGTAGAATATAAAGACTTATAGTAATCTCTAAATGTGTGCATTATTTTATTATGGTCGATGATTTCTTCTCCATTCTTGTTGGTGATTACTGGTATTGCATTGTGAACTTCTTGTTTATGAATTTGTTGAGCTAAAAGCTTATTAGCTTTTTCTCCGTGTTCATAGTAATGCTGTCTAGACTTATAAATAAGTTGTTCAGTTTCTTTAGTTGTTAAGATGTTAAGTTCTGTATGCAGGGCCTGCCTTTTCCTGTGAAGAGCTTCACTTGGACGCCTGGCTTGTTCTTCATCTATTCTAGTAATTTCATTTCTTAGCTCTGACACTTTCTGGGTTTCTAATTTATTTCTATGGGAAAGATATGAAATAATCTGGCCTCTTAAGAAGGCCTTTAGAGTTTCCCAGAGTGTTCCTGCAGAAACCTCTGTGGACGTGTTTGTCTCTAGGAAGAAGCTGATTTGTTTGGATATAAATTCTGTGCAGTTCTCGTCTGCCAATAAAAGAGGGTTAAGACGCCATCTGCGAGGTGAGTATGAGGGGCTTATTGATTTTAGCTCCAAGACTAGAGGGGCATGGTCAGAGATAACAATTGTGTCATATTTGCATGATTTAATTGTAGGCAGGAAATTATTATCTATAAAAAAATAATCAATTCTTGAGTAGCTATAATGCACTGGTGAGTAGAACGAATATGTTCTTGAGTTTGGGTTAAGAAACCTCCAGGGGTCTGATAAGTTGTGATCATTTAAAAACTGTGCAATTATCTTTGCAGTATTAGATGTCGTCCCCCCTGTCACAGGAGTCCTATCTAAGAGTGGATTTAAAACACAATTAAAGTCCCCAGCCATTATAATTTTATGAGTGTTCACATTGGGAATGGATGCAAATAGATTTTGCATGAATTCCTTATCATCAACATTGGGTGCATAAACATTTATCAAAATCATTTTACTGTTATATAAGTTGCCCATGACCATCACATATCTCCCTTCAGGGTCCGACACTACCTCTGATGCTACAAATGGAACTGTTCTATGTATGAGAATTCCCACCCCTCTAGTTTTCTTTATAAAGCTAGAATGGAACATTTGGCCAGTCCAGTCTTTTTGTAATCTGAACTGATCCTTGGTTAGTAAGTGGGTCTCCTGTAGAAATACTATTTTAGCGTTTAAGCCTGTTAGGTGAGAGCATACTTTCTTTCTCTTTAATTCGTGATTCAGGCCTTTAACATTCCAGCTCACAAAGTTAACTGTCCCATCATGGAGACATTGATTCTGAGTTTTTAATGTCATTTATAGTTTTAATTGGTATTATGGCAGTTTTAATCTTAGTTTCAAGATTCCCCATGAGTTGTTGCATGTTAGCCTGTTGTTGCATTGATATTTATAATTATAAGGATTATAAGAATAGATTAGATATAACCTGCTCTCCTTCTCTCCCCCCTTTATCCCCCCACCCCCCCATTTTGCCTCCCCACATGAGGCTAGACCCCACTTCGCGATGTTCCAGTCCTCTGACATACGAAGAGACAGAGCACGTCCAAAACAAAACAAACCCCACCCTGCAGCGGCGTTACAGAATTAAAACAGAGATATCTTTTACAGTTAAATCCTTAATACTATCTGCCGAAAATGTTCTCATTAACAATATTTAAGCTTGAAATAATCTTCAGCGCTTTTAAGTTAAGATATTAAGATTAAAAAAAAAAAAAAAAAACAACCCTGGGAATGATTTTAAAAACTAGTCTAGGATAAACCTGGTAATTCATACTGTAATAGTATAATGGTAATTGTATAAATAGTAGAACAAGCATTAAACCAAGGGTATGAAGTTAAACAGTCTACTTTAAGGTATAGTAAAATAAAAAAAATAAAAAATAAATAAAAAAAATAAAAAATAAATAAATAAATAGAACGAATCCTACTTTAATCACTTCCACATTTTCACACTCACGTCTATAACTCTATAACTCTGATTAAAACATAAACATATAACATATAAAGTCCAGATAAAAAAAAAAAAAAAAAAAGAAAATAAGGGATGTATAATTATAATACCAGTCTCTTTAAACATGGATCCAGCGATCAGATCATAGGTCCTTCCCGTGCCTTGATAGAATACGGCTTTCGTCCGTTTATAGGAGATGGACGTCTGAAGCAGAGCTCCGCTAGCAGCGGCTTTATTTTCCCACGTATTTCATATTATTTAGAGGTATCCTGTATTTAACCCGACCAAGGAACTTCCACTACAATATACAAGCATGAGTAACAAGAAGAAAAGTCAGAAAGAACCGGAAAAGAAACTTAAAGCTGCATCAAAGTCCGGACAGACTTCCGGCCTGAGTGCAAGTGTAAGGTATGGCATCACGGAGACTGACCTGGAACAGGCAGAAGAGTGCGCAGAATTCCTGGGACCCCGCTCCATTGTATCGTCTCCAGTCGAGAGTGAAAATGGGAGCGAAGGCGCAAGTGATACAGGTCGCGAGGGATCGCCGATTTCTGAGGATCATTCGAGACTAGAAAGGGCTCTGCAGGACGTGCTCTCATCTACTCATCGCGAGCCTGTAACAGGAGCTGCATTTTCACTTGCGGAGCACGAAAGCAGAAGCGAACTGTCCGAACTGAAAGAGATGATCGCTACACAGAAAGAGATGATCGCTACACTGGCCACTGCCATGGTTACGGTCATGAATGAGCTTAAGAAAGATAACACAAATGATCTTAAGAAGGTGGCCACTGAGCTCAAGAAGGATAACAAAGATAAGGAAACGCGTCTATTTAAACGTTTCGACGTGAACTTTAAAGGCATGTTGGAGAAATTAGTGGAACACATTGAAGAAACTAATTCCAAACTGAAAAGGCTTGATGATCATATTAATGACGTTTCAGATCAGCTGGAAGACGTTAAGCAGGGACTCACGGCTCGAGTGGAAACAGCGGAACAAATGGCATCTAACGCCGATGAAAAAGCCACAGCTGCGAACTCGGAATACAAAAAACTTGGAGACAGACTTGCAGCCCTGGAGGATGGGTGCAGAAGAAATAATATAAGAATTGAGGGTATACCTGAGAAACGAGAAAGCTCAAGCCCAGTGAAATTTGCAGTAGAATTACTGTCTAAAATAATTGGAGATGACTTTAAACTCGACAATGAGATAGCCACGGCTTATCGCACAAAGATACCAAGCGCCTTTAAACCTAGGTCTTTTATTGTCCGCTTCGAACGACTAAGATGTAAGCTTGATGTGATGGCACTTCTCAGACACAAGCAAGAGATTATATTCGAAAGTAATCTTATTCGTATTTTTCCCGACTTCTCACCATCAACAGCTGCAAAACGCAGATCCTACAATGACATTAAAAGGATGCTACGGGAAGCCGATATCAAATACAGCCTCTTGTATCCTGCCAAACTGAAAGTGGAAGTTCAAGATCGACATTATATTTTCTCCAGCAAAGAAGAAGCTGAAAAAGAATTAAAGAAGCTGTTTCCGACACTTTTTTGAAAGTTAATTAAAATTAAAGAGCCGTGTCTATCGTTCTTTGTGTAAAGAAAAACTTCCTAATGTTTGTTGGAAATTTACCCTTAACAAGTTTCCAACTGTGTCCCCTTGTTCTTGATGAACTCATTTTAAAATAACTCGATCTCAATCCACTGTACTAATTCCCTTCATAATTTTAAACATTTCATTCATGTCGCTTCTTAATCTTCTTTTGATTAAACTGTATAGGCTCAGCTCTTTTAATCTTTCCTCATAATTCATCCCTTGTAGCCCTGGAATCAGCCTAGTCGCTTTTCTCTGGATCTTTTCTAATGTTGCTATGTCCTTTTTGTAGCCTGGAGACCAAAACTGCACACAGTATCCCAGGTGAGGCTTCACCAGTGTATTATAAAGGTTGAGCATAACCTCCTTGGACTTGTACTCCACACATCATGCTATATAACCTAACATTCTGTTAGTCTTCTTAATGGCTTCTGAACACTGTCTGGAAGTCGATAGCTTAGAGTCCACTATGACTCCTAAATCCTTCTCATAAGGTGTACTCTCAATTTTCCGACCGACGTTGTGTTTTCAAACCTAACATTTTTACTTCCTATGTGTAATACTTTTACTAACCCCATTTACTGACATTAAATTTCATCTGCCAGAAATCTGCCCAAGCCTGTATGCTATCCAAGTCCTTCTGTAATGATATAACGGACTCCAAATTATCTGCTAATCCACCTCTCTTGGTATCATCTGCAAACTTAAAACAGCTTGTTACTTATATTCCTGTCTAAATCATTTATATATATATATATTAAAAATAGCAGTGGCCCTAGCACTGAGCCCTGTGGAACACCACTCTTAACATTGGCCAATTCTGATGAGGTTCCTCGGACCATCACCCTCTGCTTCCTGTGTCTGAGCCAATTCTGCACCCATCTAAAAACATCACCCATAAGCACGTACACTGATTAAACACATCTGGTCATATTCAAACAATAAACCATGGATTTAATTCAGAGATCCTCTTTGTGTCTCATGCTCACTCCAAGGCATATGCCTCAGGAGATGCCAGCGAGTACTAAAAAATCCACATATGATCTATGCAGAGCTATTAAAGAAGCCAAGAAGAAATATAGACTGAAGGTGGAAGGTCACTACACTACTGCTGACACTCTGAGTATGTGGCAAGAATTGAGAAACATCACAGGCTACGGTGACAGAAGTAGAGGGCTGACCACTAACAACTTCTTCTCTCCAGATGAGTTCAACAAATTCTATGCCCATTTTGAGGCCCAGAGTGAATGAGTAGGAAGAGGGCTAGTGAAGATTCATCTCCCCCATTCACAATATCATCTTCAGATATGGAAAAGTCTCTGAGGAGGATAAACCCCTAAAGGGCCAGATAACATCACTGGACGTGCAGTCAAAGCTTATGCTTCAACCCTTGCTGATGTTCTCTCTTATACAAGCCACAATCTTTGCTACAAAACAACCATCATTAGTCTACTGCCAAAAAAGGGCAAAGCTAACTGTCTGAATGATTATTGGCCCATTGCATTGACTGCTGTACTGACAAAATACTTTGAAAGAATCATTATGTGCCACATTCAGACATTCTTTCCAGACACAATGGGCCCCCTATACTTTGCATAAAGACCAAACAGGTCATCAGCAGAAGCAGTTAGCACAACATTGCATACAGTTCTTACACACCTGGAGAATAAGGAATGCTATGCCCAGTTGCTTTTTATTGATTATAGATTGGCTTATCTGTGATACCAGATAAGTTCAACAACAAGCTCTCTACTCTAGGTGTGCTATCTACTCTCTGCAACTGGGTCTTGGACTTAGACTTGGACTTGGACGGGGGTAGACACCTCAGTCAGTCAGGCTCGGAAACAACATTTCCAAAACAAAAACCAGCAGCCCCACAAGGATTTGTTTTGAGTCCCATGCTGTACACGCTCTTTACCCATGAATGTGTCACTTCCCAGCATAACACCAGCATTATTAAATTTGAGACATCATTGGACTGATTTCTGGGAGTGACGAGAACTGGATGGAGATGGCTGGCTTTGTTAAGTGGTATCAGGACAGTAATCTCTTTCTTATCAACAGCAAAACAAATGAGATGATTTTTGACACATGGAGGAAGATAGGTCAGCACCTACCACTGCACACTGGACAGACTGAGGTGGAGAAAGTGGCAACATTTAAATTTCTTGGTATTAACATCTTTGAGGATCTCACTTGGACCTACCATATCAAAGACCTGGTGTAGATAGCCCTGCTATCTATAACACCAGAGTTCTCAGGAGAGACACAACCCTTCCTGCTACCACCAGGAAGACACTACAAGAGCATAGCAACTAGAACAACAAGGCCGAAAAACAGTTTTCTCTCTTATGCCATCAGGTTTGCAAATAAAACCCATCCATTTCCCCTCCCTTCAATAATGCAGGCATGCTTGTTGGAGGATGGAAGGCCATCTAGAGACTTTGTACCTTTAGACCTTACATTGAATCATTTATTTATTTACATATGTACTCTTACTTCTGTTTGTTTTTGCATTTCTTTTGCACCTGAGTGTTGTTGTTTATTGTTGGGTATTCTTGTCTGTTGCTGTGTTCTCTTGTTTTTTGTGGAGGACTCACAGAATAAGATTTTCATTGTACTGAGTACAATGTAAACATGACAATGAAGTTGAAGTTTAAGTTAGATGTTGTTACTAATGCAATTACAATATTTTTTACTGCACTAAAGTAGTTTTATTGAAAGTGTTCATCTTCAAATTAGGCATAGATAAGTATTGTGCATATTGTTAGACTATTTAACATTCTTATTTATCAATATTGGTTATACTGTCCACATTTTAATTAAAGAGAAAAAAAATGTGGACAGAACCCGTGACAAAATGCTCTGAAAGTCATGCGTTACACTATGATGTCTCCTCCATTATGTTAAGAACGGACTTTACATTTCATAAGTATTAATGAGTAGTAAATGGCAAAATGTTAAACACAATTAAAAAGTCTTCAGTGCTTGTTTTGCCACTGGACTGCTCATTCTTCTCACAAATGTTGTATTGGGCAGCTGTATTCTTTTCCATCAATGAAAAGTAGCAACATACACAATGCTTTTGGTCAGCCATTGTCGTACAGTTTGTGCTTGTGCAAAGGACATGGGCTTATGGTGCAGCATATCTGCTCCTTTCAGTACGTGAGAGCGGGAAGTGTGTTAGTACATTCCTTTACAAGAACCTTGCTTCTGTTTGTTACAGAAAAAAATAGTAATCGATATTTTTTAAATTACTCAATACCAAATGAGTACAGTTTGAGCATTGAAATATTGATTATTGTGGAACTGATCTACATTTCTCTAGGATTTTTTGACAGTCCTATTATTATTGTGCTCATAATGATTAACAGACTTAGTGTCTTTTTTATTTTCAAAGCTTTTCAAAGTTGTAGGCATACTTTAACTGTTTCTCAGCAGAGATGGTTTTGTGCTTTTTAAAAGGCTCAGTGCCTGTTTTATTTTCAAAGCTCTTTAAAGTTGTATGCGTGCTTAGTACATTTTCGAGCAGAAATATTTTTGTACTTAAGATACAGTTGGTAGTTTTAAAAGGTTCAATGTCTTTCACTTTTCAAGATGTGCTTCCTTTAATGGCTTATTTAGATCTTGTAAAACGTTTGCTGGCGATTTGTACTCCTTTTGGCAAGCCTTTCAAACTGCCTCTAGAATCCTGCCTATTGGTAAACTTTGTTCACATCCCTACTATTGTGTTACAGTACCATGGACAAAGAAAGACTAATTTGCATAATTCTTTGTTAATGGTTCGTTCAGCATGTTTAATTTTTGGTAACTGTCCTCTCGGCATGCAGATAGGATGTGCATTGCTAAAGTCACTTTGACCATGAATACATAGATTGTATCTATATACTAGAGACGCATTACAATTTCATTCACAACCTGATCTGATGAACAAAGTTAAAAAATTTTTTTTTTTGATTGGCATTATTCCTATTTTTACTCTTCACCAGTTCTCCAGTTTTGATGTCACTACACTGGTTACCTGTGTCATTCAGAATTGACTTTAAAATTCTGCTTATGGTTTATAAAGTTTTAAATAATCTCACCCCGGCTTATATATCGGAATGTCTGACACCTTATATTCCAAATCGTAACCTCAGATTCTCAACTGAGTGTCTCCTTAGAATTCCAAGAGCAAAACTTAAAAGAAGTGGTGAGGCGGCCCTCTGCTGTTATGCACCTAAAATCTGGAATAGCCTGCCAGTAGGAATTCGCCAGGCTAATACAGTGGAGCACTTTAAAAAAACTACTGAAAACACATTATTTTAACATGGCCTTCTCATAACTTCACTGTAATTTAATCCTGATACTCTGTATATCCAATTCATTATAATAACTATTCATTCAAAATCTGTACTAACCCCTACTCTCTCTTCTGTTTCCTTTTCCGGTGTCCTGTTGGTGGTGGCGTGCGCCACCACCATCTACCCAAAGCACCATGATGTTCCAACAATGATGGATGGATTAAAAGCCAGAAGTCTGTATGACCATCAGCATCAAGTGACTCCGTGAAAAACCCGAACTACAAAGAGGACTATTTCATTTATGTTAGGTAGAATGCCCAAAGGGGACTGGGCGGTCTCGTGGCCTGGAACCCCTACAGATTTTATTTTTTTCTCCAGCCTTCTGGAGTTTTTTTTTGTTTTTTCTGTCCACCCTGGCCATCAGACCTTACTCTTTTCTATGTTAATTAATGTTGTAATTAATGTATTTTAATTTCTTATTTTGTCTTTTATTTTTCTTCTCTACTTTTTGTATGAAAATGTGCTATATAAATAAATGTTGTTGTTGTTCACATCTGGTAATGGACCATGAAACTGGATGAGATGTAAAGGAAGTGTAGGCGCTAGCACGGGGTATCTGACCAGAAATCAGAAGGGGGCATTTCATAAAGCACATTGAACTGTCAGTCATTATCATGAAGACCTTTGAGATCCTCGAATAGACTGTATGAGTCCTCTTGTTGTAGACCACCTGGACTCACTGAAGTTTGCCTGTCAGATAAAGATTGGAGTGGAGGATGTAATTATCTGCCTGCTCCACAAGACTTATTTTAACCTGGACAAAGCTGGCAGTACTGTGAGGATTATGTTTTTTGATTTCTCCAGTGCCTTCAACACCATCCAGCCATCCCTGTTAATGGGGTAAATCAGAGATATGCTGGTGGATTAATTTATGGTGTCCTGGACATTTCAAACATAAATGTCCTTTATTTATACCAACTAGTATAGTCAGTCATACTCATTGTTTATGCAACATGGTAGACTAAAGAATCTAACAGAAAGCTTCCTTTAATCGGCTATGTTCGTTTACATATAACGACTACAGAGCATTTAAATCACACCAATCAGCAAACAGATAAATGGAATCCAGAAACACCCCTCTGCATTGTAAAGTCTCAAAATAGTTAATCATTAAGAGTTATGGGTAAATACCTGATTAAAAGAGACTTTATAAGACTTTTTATATGTAAACTGTTAGCCGAGAACAACATCTAAAGTTAAATGTTATACATGATCTAATTTAAAGGTGCTGGTACAACTGACACCAGAGGTAAAACCTTGTGTGACCATAGTTTCAAGGAAGTGGTTTGACATGCCAGTTGACTTACAAAAACTTATTCAATAGCAGTCCAGTTTGTATTGAGGTAAATAGAGATAAAAAAGCTAAAAAAGTCATATTCACTTCATTTGTGTATGTAATTTCAAGTTACTTTTACCTGCCATATTTTTCAACATTGGGGTTACTCATATGTGCACACCTAGGTGGTGTGCAGTCAATAGCCAGGTCAAAACCTTGTAGGCTCTGGCGGTATTTATATTAAACTGAGAGGGAAGCTATACGCTTATTGTTTTTGATTCACTATCACCTTGACCATTAAATAAGCTTAGCATTTTTCTTTCTTTCACCTTATACAATTTCTTGTATTAAGAATTTGTTAGTTTTTGCATACCCTCTGGGGGCAGAATGCAAGGTCAGCTATTGTACAGCACCCCTGGAGCAATTGCAGGTTAAGGGCCTTGTTCAAGGGCAAAGTAGAGTAGGATCTCTTTTTGATCTTTTTCTGTATTGTTTAAAGCTAATTGCAGCATAAATATTTCCCAGAGATCTTTAAAAGGCTGGTGTACTCTGATCCCTCTGTAAGAATAAAACTTATTATAGAATTGGCTTCTTGTGTTTTTTGCCTCTATAGTATCACTCCATACTGAATATTATTGATTTTATTGTAATCATTCCATACAAATAGATCAATTTTTACAAAAATAGGATTGAAAACAAATCAACCCCCACCCCTGAGAAAGAGAGCATGGCCAACAGAGTAAAACTTAAAGCTTTTGTAAAAAAAAAAGAAAAAAAAAAAAAAGTAAATTGATAAGTTTAATGAGCGAATAAAGATAAATGGAGAAGAAAAAGAAATGGGAAGAGAATCTGTTTCTTCAGTGCTTTAAGAGCTTAATCTAAAATGTTATTGATTAGATCCTGCCAGGTTTTGAAAAAGTTCTGCACAGATCCTCTAAGAGAGAATTTGATTTTTTCCAATTTCAAATAGCAGATAAAATCAGTTACCCATTGACTTTAAAGAGGACAGTTAGGATTCTTCCAGTTGAGCAAGATAAGTCTACATGCCAGTAGTAAAGTAAAGGCAATTACAGTTTGTTTGTCCTTCTCCACTTTAAGCCCATCTGGAAGTACACCAAACACAGCTGTTTATGGGTTAGGAGGGATTGTGACACCAAGGCTGTCTGAAAGGCATTTAAAGATTTTGTTCCAGAATGATGTTAATTTGACGCATGCCCAAAACATGTGGCCCAGTGAGGCTGGAACTTGATTGCAGTGTTTGCAGGTTGGATCTTGCCCTGGAAACATTTTGGACAATTTTAAATGAGACAGATGTGTTCGATATATAATTTTGATTTGAATAATTATATGCTTTGTGCATATGGAGCTCGAGTGAATTCTCTGCATTGCTACCTTCCACTCTTTTCCTGATACTGTATGTTGAGTGAGAGATCCTTTTCCCACTGTCCTCTTGAATCTTTGAAAGGGAGGGACTGTTAAATGGTTTTATATATTGCAGAAATGCTGTCTGAGTCGTCGAAACTGAGCAATATTTTTTCCAGCATAGAGTAAGGTCGGAGATGAGAAAAATCGGGCAGGTTCTGTTTAACAAAGTTTCTAATTTGAAGATAGTGAAAGAAATGTGTTGCTGGAAACTTAACTTTGGAATGTAATTGTTCGTAGGATGCAAATACGTTGTCTATGTACAGATCTCTAAGTGATTTAATCCCAATTGTTTTCCAGATATTAAAAACTGCATATGTTTGCGAGGGTTGAAAAAGGTGGTTCTCATGCAGAGGTGCCACAGATAAAAGCTTCTCTATCTTAAAATGCTTCCTACATTGGTTCCATATTCTGAGTGAGTGATGCACAATTGGGTTGTTAGTATATTGGCGATAACTTGCATTTATAGATGCACAAAGCAGGGAATATAAAGAAGTACTGCAGGATTTTATTTCTATTGCGGACCAAGCCTGTGTATGTTCATCTATTTGTGTCCATGTCCAGGTTTTTAGATAGATAGAGACAGATAGATAGATATAGCTTGTATGTTTGCTGCCCAGTAATAAAATTGAAAGTTGGGTAGAGCCATGCCACCTTCTGCCTTAGGTCTTTGTAGGGTCACTCTTTGGATACATAAATGTTTTAAATTCCAAATAAATGAGGTTATGGTTGAATCTAATTGCTTAAAAATGATTTATTGATGTATATTGGAATGTTTTGAAATAAAAAGAGAAGCTTAAGAAGGATATTCTATCTTAACAATGTTAATTCTACCAGCTAGATTGAGATGAAGGGTTGACCATCTATTCAAGTCTTGCTTAATTTTTTCCATACAGACAGTGAAATTTTGTTGATAAAGAGCTTTATGTTTACTTGTGATGTTTACCCCTACGTATTTAAACTGATCTGCAATGATAAAGGGAAGGTGTCCAATCTAATATTGTATGCTTGAGGATTCACTGGGAAGAGCACACTTTTATTCAAATTAATTCTGAGACCAGAAATCTTTGAAAATTCTGTAAGTGCTGTTAGGACTGTAGGCACAGTGTTTTGTTGGTCTGATATATACGTACCATATCATCTGCATATAGAGAAATTTTCTGTTCAAGTCCTTCTCTGATAATCCCGTTTATCTCTATAAGCATTTCGACAGTGAACTGCCAGTGGCTCAAGGGCGATTGCAAAAAGTAGTGGTGACAAGGGGCATCCTTGTCTGGTACCACGTTCTAGTTTAAAGTAGTCTGAATTATTGTTATTAATACAAACTGAAGCTTCTGGATTGGTATACAGTAGTTGGAACCATGCACAAATGTTCAGGCCAAACCCAAATTTCTTTAATGTAGTGAAAAGGTATTTCCATTCAGTCATATCAAATGCTTTTTCTGCATCCAACGATAATAATATCTCTGGGGTGAATATATTACATTAAACAGGCGTTGAAGATTGGAAGCTAAGTGTCGGCCTTTAATAAATCCAGTTTGATCTTGTGATATTACTGAAGGCAGCACTATCTCTATCCTTCTATACTTTGGAGATACTTTGGAGAGTATCTTAACATCATTATTCAGAAGTGAAATTGGTCTGTATGATGCACATTGTAATAAGTCCTTATTTGTTTAGGAAAGATGGTGATTAATGCTCAGTGAAAAGTTTGAGGTAGAATTTGATTGTCTCTAGCTTCTGTGAATGTTGCTAATAAAAGCGGAGCTAGCTGAGTTGAGAATTTCTTACAATATTTGACAGGGTAGCCATCAGGGCCTGCTGCTTTCCCACTCTTAAGTGACTTTATAGCATCTAGTAATTCTGATAGGATTTATAGTAGTCTCTAAATGTGTGCGTCATATTTTTATGGTCAATGATTTTGTTTCCGTTTGTGTTGGTAATTGCTGGGATTGCACTGCGAACTTCTTGCTTGTGGATTTGTTGAGCTAAGAGCTTATTAGCTTTCTCTCCATGTTCATAGTAATGATGTCTTGATATACAAATGAGTTGTTCTGTTTCTTTAGTTATTAAGAGGTTGAGTTCTGAATGCAGAGCCTGCCTTTTCCTATGAAGAGCCTCACTTGGACACCTGGCATGTTCTTGATCTATTATAGTAATTTCGCTGATCAGCTCTGATACTTTCTTGGTTTCTAATTTATTTCTGTGGGAAAGATATGAGATAATCTGTTCTCTTAAGAAGGCCTTTAGAGTTTCCCAGAGTATTCCTGCAGAGACCTCTAAGGATGTATTTGTCTCTAGTAAAAAAACTGATTTGTTTTGATATAAATTCTGCACAGTTCCATCCATCCATCCATTTTCCAACCTGCTGAATCCGAACACAGGGTCACGGGGGTCTGCTGGAGCCAATCCCAGCCAACACAGGGCACAAGGCAGGAACCAATCCCGGGCAGGGTGCCAACCCACCGCAGGACACACACAAACACACCCACACACCAAGCACACACTAGGGCCAATTTAGAATCGCCAATCCACCTCACCTGCATGTCTTTGGACTGTGGGAGGAAACCGGAGTGCCCGGAGGAAACCCACGCAGACACGGGGAGAACATGCAAACTCCACGCAGGGAGGACCCGGGAAGCGAACCCAGGTCCCCAGATCTCCCAAATGCGAGGCAGCAGCGCTACCCACTGCGCCACTGTGCCGCCCATTCTGTGCAGTTCTCATCTGCTAATAGAAGTGGGTTAAGATGCCATCTGCGAGATGAGTATGTGGGGCATAATGATTTTAGCTCCAAGATCAGAGGGTCAAATAACAATAGCGTCATACTTGCAAGATTTAATCGTAACCAAGACATTATTTTCTATAAAGAAATAGTCAATTCTTGAGTAGCAATGATGTACTGGTGAGTAGAATTAATATGTTGTTGAGTTTGGGTTTAGAAATGTCCAGGGGTCTGATATGTTGTGGTCAGTTACAAACTGTGTAATTGTCTTTGCAGTGTTAGACATCATCCCCCCTGTGACAGGAGATCTATCTAAGTCTGGATTTAAAACACAATTAAAGTCCCCAGCCATTATAATTTTATGAGTGTTCACATTGGGAATGGATGTAAATACATTTTGCATGAATTCCCAGTCATCCACGTTTAGTGCATAAACATTTATCAAAATCACTTTACAGTTAAATAAATTGCCCATGACAATCACATACTGTATCTCCCTTCAGGATCAGATACTACATCTGATACCACAAATGAGACTGTTTTATGTATAAGAATTCCCACACCTCTAGTTTTCTTTGTAAAGCTGGAATGGAACATTTGGCCAGTCCAGTCTTTTTGCAGCCGGAACTGATCCTTGCTTAATAAGTGGATCTCCTGTAAAATACTATTTTAGCATTCAGACCTGTTAGAATACTACTAAAGAGAATACTTTCTTTCTCTTTAATTCGTGATTCAGGCCTTTAACATTCCAGCTCACAAATTTAACTGTCCCATCATGGAGACATTGATTCTGAACTGATTGATTCTTAACTGGAAGTGAGACAGCTTTGACCTTAACTTCCAATTTTCCCAGGAGTTGTTGCCATGCAGCCTATTGTTACGTTGGTAATTATAATTACAAGGATTAAAAGGATAGATTAGATATAGCTTGCTCTCTTTCTCTCCTTTTTTTCCTTATCCTTTTCCTTTCCTTTTCCTCTCCGTTTTTTCCTTATCCCCCCCCCCTCCCCATTTTGCCTCCCCATGTCAGGCTGGACCCCACTTCACAAAGTCCCAGTCCTCTGACAGAGCACGTCCAAAACATAACAAGCCCCCCAGCAGTGGCCCTGGATAAGCATAGTAAAGCCTATTGCAATAATAACAATAAACCAAGGGTATAATGTTAAACAGTCTCCTTTAGAATAGTACAAAAAAATAAATGTTACTAATTTAATTTCTTCCACACATACACATATACTGTAATTGTAATTGTAATTAAATCAGAAGCAGAAAGTGGCCGAGAAGAGAAAAGAATGTATAATTATGGTTCCAGTATCATTGCAAGCAGATCAGACAACAGATAATATCTTCGTGCCATGCCATGACAGGATGCAACTCACGATCGTATTTCAAAAAAATGTCGGGATCAGCTTTCTTAACTCTTTTTCTGTTTCCTCCGTAGTGGTATAGATGTAATGCTTATCTTGAATATCCACTTTCAATTTGTCAGGATGCAAGAGGCTGTATCTGATATCGGCTGTTTAATTTTGTAAAAAGCAGCTGTTGAGGGTGAGAAATCAGGGAAAATACTAATGTGGTTATTTTCAAATATAATCTCTTATTTCTTTCTGAGAAGTGACATTACATTAAGCTTAAATTGTAATCTCTTGAAGCGCACAACAAGAGTCCTACGTTTAAATGTATTTGATCCCCATATGTGATAAGCTGCTGCTATTTTGGTGTCTGATTTAAAGTCCTCTCCAATTATTTTTCAGAATAGTTCAGCTATGAATTTCACTAGGTTTGGACTTCCACAATTCTCAGGTAGACCTTCGATTCTAATATTATTCCTTCTGCATCCATCTTCCACAGTAGCAAGTCTGTCTCAGAGTTTTTTGCATTCGGATTTCGCAGCTGTTGCTTTTCCATCACCAGTAGATGCCAAATGTTCAGCTGTTTCAACTCGAGTCTACTTAATGTCTTCCAGCTGATCGGCAAGTGCTCTCAGTTTAGACACATTTTCCTGAATGTGTTCCTCAATTTTTCCCAGCATACTTTTAAAAGCTGCATCAAAGCGATTATATACACATTTTTCCAAGTCTTTATTATCCTGCCGCAGCTCCTGCTGTTCCTGCCGCAGCTTTTCGTTTGTCTTCTCGCTTGTCTTGAGCAAACAATTTATTTCTTTCTTTATATTTTTCTGAATGTCTTTCTTGAGCTCATTTATGGCCGTGGCCATTGTTGTGATCATTACCTTCAGTTCGGACAGATCATTTCAACTTTCGTACTCCACAGGTGAAGTGGCAATCCCTATTACAGCCAATGCTTTGGGCTCGCGAGGAGTAAATGAAAGCGCGGACTGAAAGGCCATTTCTAGTTTCAAGTGATCTTCTGGAATCGGCGAGCTATCGTGACCTGCATCACTTGCACATTCGCTCCCATTTTCGCTCTCAACAGGAGACGATGCAACGGAGTGGGGTCCTGGGGAGTCTGTGCTTTCGCCTGTCAGTCTCTGAAAAGGCCGTACCTTGCACTTGGGTTAATACCTGTCTAGACTTGGATGTAGCTTTAGATTTCTTTTCCGTTTCTGTTTCTTTCTGACCCCTTTTCTTGTTGCTCATGTTGTTTACTGTAATAGAAACTCCTCGGGTTTGGTAAATACAGGACACCTCGGGATAATAAGAAATAAGAGAAAAAATAAAAACGCTGCTAATGGAGCTCTGCTTCAGACGTCCATCTCCTGTAACGGACGAGACCAACCCATACTATCTAAACTCTGGAGTGACAAATTACAGTTGGTTGTCCCTGAAGCATATGTTTCTGAGGTCGCAAAATTTTTTCATGACAATACTGTTTTTAATACCTAGGGAAAGGGAAGACACTCTTGAAGAATGTGGGATGGTTCAGTGGCCAACTATTCATTGGGATGTATGGAGTCATGCAAAAAAATATTTTGCATGCGATCAAAAACCGACCTGCTTTTTGCAGAATGATATCTTCAATCAACAGCAGTGACAGAACCGAGAATGATCATCAGAGTTGATCTAATATGGCTTCTACCACCAAACTAGATCAAGAAGACATTCCCAGTGCACTTCTTCATTCTATCCAATGATGACGAGGATGCAAAAATCACCAACTTGGTGATAAAAGTTTCCCTCCCAATGGTAAACAGAACAAAAAAAAACACAACTGCATATCACCTGCAAACCACAAAGCAGATGATGATTGCCTACCATATCTGAGAAAATATAGAAAATTATATTCTTAAAATTTCTAATCTCTATGTATTAGAAAAGTATTATAAGCACATGATAAAAGTAGCCACTATATTTTATTAAGCACTAAGATGTAAGAGTTAGGATTAAAAAGATTTATGCCTACGTATTTTTTATTATTCTGTATGAGCTAGAAACCACCAATAGTTTATTAAGTCAAAGGTTATACGTGCAGGAGAGCTGGAGAAAGATGGGCCCCTCACTTAGAGAGAGAATGTGAACTCTTTGGCTGTAAATTATAGTAACAAGCAAGAAAAGTCCTTATCAAACATATACAGTGCATCCAGAAAGTATTCACAGTGCATCACTTTTTCCACCTTTTGTTATGTTACAGCCTTATTCCAAAATGGATTAAATTCATTTTTTTCCTCAGAATTCTACACACAACACCCCATAATGACAATGTGAAAAAAGTTTACTTGAGGTTTTTGCAAATTTATTAAAAATAAAAAACTGAGAAATCACATGTACTTAAGTATTCACAGCCTTTGCTCAATACTTTGTTGATGCACCTTTGGCAGCAATTACAGCCTCAAGTCTTTTTGAATATGATGCCACAAGCTTGGCACACCTATCCTTGGCCAGTTTCGCCCATTCCTCTTTGCAGCACCTCTCAAGCTCCATCAGGTTGGATGGGAAGCGTCAGTGCACAGCCATTTTAAGATCTCTCCAGAGATGTTCAATCGGATTCAAGTCTGGGCTCTGACTGGGCCACTCAAGGACATTCACAGAGTTGTCCGGAAGCTACTCCTTTGATATCTTGGCTGTGTGCTTAGGGTCATTGTCCTGCTGAAAGATGAACCGTCGCCCCAGTCTGAGGTCAAGAGCACTCTGGAGCAGGTTTTCATCCAGGATGTCTCTGTACATTGCTGCAGTCATCTTTCTCTTTATCCTGACTAGTCTCTCAGTTCCTGCTGCTGATAAACATCCCCACAGCATGATGCTGCCACCACCATACTTCACTGTTGGGATGGTGCCAGGTTTCCTCCAAACGTGACGCATGGCATTCACACCAAAGAGTTCAATCTTTGTCTCATCAGACCAGAGAATTTTCTTTCTCATGGTCTGAGAGTCCTTCAGGTGCCTTTTGGCAAACTCCAGGCGGGCTGCCATGTGCCTTTTACTAAGGAGTGGCTTCCGTCTGGTCACTCTACCATGCAGGCCTGATTGGTGGATTGCTGCAGAGATGGTTGTCCTTCTGGAAGGTTTTCCTCTCTCTACAGAGGACCTCTGGAGCTCTGACAGAGTGACCATCGGGTTCTTGGTCACCTCCCTGACTAACGTCCTTCTTCCCCAATCGCTCAGTTTAGATGGCCGGCCAGCTCTAGGAAGAGTCCTGGTGGTTTCGAACTTCTTCCACTTACGGATGATGGAGGCCATTGGGACCTTCAAAGCAGCAGAAATTTTTCTGTAACCTTCCCCAGATATGTGCCTCGAGACAATCCTGTCTCGGAGGTCTACAGACAATTCCTTTGACTTCATGCTTGGTTTGTGCTCTGACATGAACTGTCAACTGTGGGACAGGTGTGTGCCTTTCCAAATCATGTCCAGTCAACTGAATTTACCACAGGTGGACTCCAATTAAGCTGCAGAAACATCTCAAGGATGATCATGGGAAACAGGATGCACCTGAGCTCAATTTTGAGCTTCATGGCAAAGGCTGTGAATACTTATGTACAGTACATGTGCTTTCTCAATTTTTTTATTTTTAATAAATTTGCAAAAACCTCAAACTTTTTTCATGTTGTCATTATGGGGTGTTGTGTGTAGAATTCTGAGGAAACAAATGAATTTAATCAATTTTGGCATAAAGCTGTAAAATAACAAAATGTGGAAAAAGTGATGCGCTGTGATTACTTTCCGGATGCACTGTAAAATAAACAGAGAGGTGTTTGACACCCCCTTAACTAAGAATTACTGGTGGAATCAATTAGAGGCAGGACTAGAGAAATGGAGTGCTAGAAGTCAGATGAAGAAAAATAATGGCTTAAATGATAAGAACTGTAATAAAAGTAAAAGGTGCCCATTGCTGGGTGCTCATTGTTCCATCTTAAGTGAGTCTGTATGCCCACCATACAATAAAGCTTAATTCTGCTGCCAGTTCTGAGTCTCTGAGTGTCTTCATTGGGGCTGAGGGCATCCTTGCCGTGTCAGGCTGCTTCGACAATTTTTGTGGTGATAGAAAAAGACCAAATGCTGATCCGAAGGTTGGGACTAGGGTCTGGGAACACACACAGACGGTGACCACCTAAAAAAGGTAGATCATTTTTCTTTGATTGTTTGTGTTGGTTCCACAGAGATTTCACCCCTCCGATGAAGAAGTGGCCTTTCTAAAAAGAACAGTATACAATGGAGTAAGGGATGGGAATGCAGAATTGAGGTAAAGCCGGCTGCACTGATTTGCACTATGTGCTGTGAGATGACGTGATTGACTGAGCATGCGTGTGTATGTCTTAGAAAGCGCGAGCTTAAGGGACTGACAGATACCGCTTTGCCCTGATGAGGCAGAGGGCTGAATTGGTCAGACGAAGTCCAATTATGACAACAGTAAAGTCCAGACTGTAGGCAAAGAATTCCTGGAATACCGCTCTTATTGTGTCAGGGTTACTTTTTCCATGGTAGTGCTTGGGCTGGCTGGTACAGGAGGCTATACAAGGTGGTGCTGTGCCTAAACCATCATGCTAACTGGCTCAGTGCAGGAGGCTGCGCAAGGAGTCGGAGGGTTTTGGGGATCTTGCAGGCTATGGATGTAGGTGGCTGCACAAGGAGTTAATCCTGGATCGACCCTGAGGGAAAGTATCAGAGGGGCATCCAGATCACCTTCCCAGTAAATTGTGCTTGAGCTGGCTGGTGCAGGAGGCACCTCTGTCCTCTTGCCTAAAAATACATAGTAGGAGAATTGATTCCAGGTGAAAACCTGTCATTACTGCCTTGGATTACAAACAGAGCTTTTAATTCAGGCAAAATTCCTGTAGGATTCGCTCTCATTCCGTCAATAGTAAGACAGTCTGGAGGGGAGGGTATCGAGGCAGGTGGGATAAATGAAAAGATACAGGGCAAGAATAACTTAATGAAGGGCTTATTTAATATACAGTAAAAGCTCAGACAGAACTAGTTTAGGGACAGAGTGAGTGCAAAATGTGAATGAGCTAGTGTGAGGTAAAGATGGTATTAGAATAACTGACAGACTAGTGCAGGGAAAGCACGGGGAACCGTAGGCAAGAATAGGGTTAGTATAGTAACTTTACAAAAATAGATGAGTTAGCATAGGGGTTATAGAGTATGTACAGGAAATGGTGATTAATTGACTGAATGTAAGTTCTGTGCAGATGTTTTACTGACTTGGTACCATCAGGTTATTCATTTTTAAATTCTCCTCGGCTGACTCGTCGTGGTGGGGGCATTGCCACTGTTTTTAAAAGTATGTTCTTATGTTGGAGCCTTACAAGGGGTCCATTTAGTAACTTCGAACTGCTGCAAGTGTGCAGCTCCCCTTCTTTGTTGTTTGCTGTGATTTATAGACCTCCTGTAATTAATATCTTCATTTCTGAATTCTCTGACCTCCTGGCTGATATTACCCTCTCCCATGACAAAGTATTTATTGTTGGTGTTTTTAACATTTACGTTTGTTGTCAATCGAAACCTTTGGTTAATGACTTTTTATCACTATTGGACTCATTTGATTTTATTCAGCATATTAATATGCTATCTCACTCTCTCAGTCACACCCTTGATCTCGTTCTTACACATGATATTTCAGTTAATAACACTGATTTATGTGATGTTTCTTTTACTGATCACTTTTCTATAATGATGGATTTGAATATTACTGTTGATGTTCCTACCACTAGTTGTGCTCCACGCTGTTCTTGCTTTTTAAATTCTTCTATTATATCCGATTTTAAAACCATATTCTTTAGTCTTGATGTACATGTCCAATATGATGGTATTGATGATTCTGTCTTGTAAAATGGTTTTAGACTCAATTGCTCTGCTCAAGATACGCTGTAATAAGAGAAGACCTGCTCCCTGGCTAAATGAAATTACGCGACCACTACGCTGTGCCTATCGAACTGCGGAATGGTGTTGGAAAAAAGATGGACTGATTGTTCCTAAACAGATTTTTAGGACTTCTCTATTCAACGCAGTTAAGAAAGCTAAACATAATTTCTTCACTGATTTAGTATCCCATCTTTCTAAGAATTCTAGGGTCTTATTTAATTCAATTAATGCGGTCATTCACCCTCATTCTGTGACGGGATTAAATAGTACTGTTCTTTCATGTGAGCAGTTTCTTTCATTCTTTGTCAGTAAAATTGATACAATCCGCTGTGGTATTGTTCCAACTGGCTATGAACTTCCTGCTGTTAATCATGGCATTGTCTTGAAATCTTTTGATCTTGTCTCACTTTCACAGTTAAAAAGTACTATCGACACCCTTAAACCTACTCTCAGTCCTCTTGATATTGTACCACCACGCCTCTTAGTGGAAGCTTTTGATGTTTTGGTTCCACCTTTACTAGCCATTATCAATGACTCTATTAGTGAGGGGGTTGTGCCCTCATTTTTTAAACATGCTGCGGTGTGTTCCTGTCTAAAAAAGGCAGAATTAGATCCTGGAATTTTAGCCAATTTTTGCCCAATTTCCCAGTTGCCATTTCTGGCTAAAATACTAGAAAGAATTCTTTATAATCAATTGGTTGATCACCTTAACTCCAATAATTTATTTGAGATCTACCAATCTGGCTTTAGGTGTTATCATGGTGTTGAGACGGCCCTCCTGAAAGTATTCAATCACATCTCTATTATTACTGACTCAGGTGGCGCTGCAGTCCTTGTCCTCCTTGACCTGTCCGCTGCCTTTGACACTATTGACCATGAAATATTGCTGTTGCAGGCTTGAACATTATGTTGGGCTTAAAGGGGCTGCTCTTAACTGGTTCAGGTCAAATCTAATTGGTAGACACTTTTCAGTGATTTTAAATTCCTCTTTTTCGTCTACTGCTTCTCTTAAATGTGGTGTTCCTCAGGGATCCATTTTGGGTCCTATTTTATTCTCTATATACCTTCACCCTATTGGGGCTATTTTTAGGAAATTTAACATTTCTTTTCACAGCTACTGTATGCTTATGATACACAGGTTTATAGTCCTGTCTGCAACTCTGCAATTAATCAACTGCACAACTGTCTTTTTGAACTAAGTACAAATGCAATTAATACCTTTAACAGCTCCAGTGCGTCTGTGCATACAAAATAAAATGACCCAAATTCTGATTTTCGTTCCTGACTACTCGCCTGTAAATTTGTTGAGAAAGGATGCATTGTGCAAGTTAAAAATGACTATTTGGTGTACCCTGAATGGGATATGCAAATGACAATGTGAGCTATTGCAGCAACAGTTTAACTAATAAGGGACAGACCACCTCATTCTAACTGACCTCTGGAAAGTGTGGGGATCGTTTATTGAGGCTAAATTACTAAACGCTAGAAAGCCCAAATTGGAGTGTCATTGCACAATGATTCATGATACTACATGTGATAGTCAGCTGCACCGGGAATGGTTCTCTGAAACTGCTTGGCAGGCTGTTCAGCTTCACTCATGCTACATGGTGACTGGAGAACAAGAAGCCGCTATGAGATAGATCAAAATGAATTTACTAAAAGTTGGTTTAGAAATTCTTCTGCCGTGTCCCACATAACTTTGTTGGTAGTGCAAAGTGCAAAGCAAAAATTTAGGACCCTTGATGAAAAGTGCAGAGTAAGTAAAGTGGAATTCAACAAATGATCCAATGATTAGTAAATCTGAGAATCAAAAACATCTAAGAATTTTATATTTATCCAATATGAAAGTAGTGCCTAAAGTAGCAGAACTGCCAGCCTCTAGACAGTTAGACAACCATAACACAAAACAAGAGCTGCTGAAATTTGAGATGGAGAAAGGAATTTACAGCACAATAACAGGTTTATTGCAGGCAGGAGTGCTAAAAGAAACACAGAGCATTTGTAACATGCACTTGCTCCCTGTTTTAAAAGTTGACAGATCAAAGTGGTGGTTAGTGCATGACCTAAAAGCAGTAAGTGAAACAGTGCAAGACTGGCCACCAGATGTCCCTAACCCATACACATTGCTCACAAATGTTCCAGGGAAAGCAAAATATTTTTCAGTTATTGACCTGTGTTCAGCTTATTTCAGCGGTCTGTTAGCTGAAGCAAGTAAGCCACTGTTCACCATTACATACAGAAAGACACATTCCCCACATATCTTCAACCAAGTTCTTTGTAGTGGTCCGGTGCCGCTAAGATTCACACCGTCAAGATGCTCCGGACTGCAGACACACAGGGTATCCAGCTGGCTCAACTCCTCCTCGAGAGGGGCTCTGACCCTTATGTGACATGGCCTAGGAATTGGACGCATATCAATCAGCTGTATACTTAGCTCAAGTTTTTCGCCCTGCACGACGTTTTCAACAGATATGACTTCTGTGTGGGTGTAAGTGATTTCGGACTAGAAGGGAATGGTAAAAAACCTGGCTCGCCAAAATCGGTAGTGGTCCAGTGTCATTAAGATTCACACCGTCAAGATGACGGTGATTTATTTATTTTTATGGAGGAGATCCCAGGAACCCAGCCACAGGGGATGCAAAAACCAGTGTGTTTCTTTGTACCGGTCCCAAGCCCAGATAAATGGGGAGGGTTATGTCAGGAAGAGCATCCAGTGCAAAATTTTGCCAAACCAATATACGGACAATACAAATTTCCATACAGGATCGGTCGAGCCCCGTGGTAACAACGACTGCCACCAGTACTGTTAGCCAACAGGGTTCTGGCAGAAATTAGGCTACTGCTGGCCAAAGAAGAAGGAGAAGAAGAGGGGGAGAGACGTGTCCGGAGGCAGGAGGACAGGAGGAAAGTAAAGAGAGTGGAACTGAGGGTAGGAACTTTGAATGTTGGCAGTATGACTGGTATGACTGAGTTAGCAGATATGATGGAGAGAAGGAAGGCTGATATATTGTTCGTGCAAGAGACTAAATGGAAGGGGAGTAAGGCCAGGTGGACTGAAGGTGGTTTCAAATTGTTCTATCATTGTGGGGGGGGAGAAATGGGGTAGGAGTTATTCTGAAGGGAGAGTATGTCAAGAGTGTTTTGGAGGTGAAAAGAGTGTCAGGCAGAGTAATGATTATGAAGCTGGAAATTGGAGGTGTGATGATGAATGTTGTTAGTGCATATGGACCGCAAGTTGGGTGTGCAATGGGTGAGAAAGAAGAGTTGGATGAAGCAATGAACAGTGTACCCAAGGGACAGAAAATGATGATTGGAGCGGATTTCAATGGGCATGTTGGTGAAAGGAACAGTGGAGGCGAGGAGGTGATGGGTAGGTATGGTGTCAAGGAGAGGAATGAAGAAGGTCAGGGGATAGTGGATTTTGCGAAAAAGATGGATGTGTTGAATACGTATTTTAAGAAGAGGGAGGAAAATAGGGTTACATGCAAGAGTGGAGGAAGATGCACACAGGTAGATTTCATCCTATGAAGAAGAGTTGATCTGAAGGAAATTGAAGACTGCAAAGTAATGGCAGGGGAAAGTGTAGTGAAGCAGCATAGGATGGTGGTCTGTAGGATGACGTTGGAGATCAAGAAGAGGAAGAGAGTGAGGGCAGAGCCAAGGATCAAATGGTGGAAGTTGAAAAAGGAAGACTGTAAGGTTGAGTTTAGGGAGGAGGTGAGACAGGCACTGGGTGATAGTGAAGAATTACCAGACACTTGGGAAACTACAGCAGATGTAGTAAGGGTGACAGCAAGAAGGGTGCTTGGCGTGACATCTGGAAAGAGAAAGGAGGAAAAGGAAACATCGTGGTGGAATGAGGAAATACAGGAGAGTATACAGGGGAACAGTATGGCAAAGAAGAAGTGGGATAGTCAGAGAGATGCAGAAAGTAGTCAAGAGTACAAGGAGATAAGGCGCAAGGTGAAGACAGAGGTGGTGAAGGCTAAAGAAAAGGCGTATGATGAGTTGCATCAGAGGTTGGACACTAAAGAGGGAGAAAAGGACCTGTACTAATTGGCTAGACAGAGGGAACAAGTTGGGAAAGATGTGCAGCAGGTTAGGGTGATAAAGGATAAAGATGCAAACGTACTCACAAGCGAGGAGAGAGTGTTCATTCATTATGTAAAGCACTTTGAGCTACTTTTTGTATGAAAATGTGCTATATAAATAAATGTTGTTGTTGTTGTTGAGCAGATGGAAAGAGTACTTTGAGAGGCTGATGAATGAAGAGACCGAGAGAGAGAAGAGTTTGGATGATGTGGAGATAGTGAATCACAAAGTGCAATGGATTAGCAAGGAGGAAGTAAGGACAGCTATGAAGAGGATGAAAAATGGAAAGGCCGTTGGTCCAGATGACATACCTATGGAAGCATGGAGGTGTTTAGGAGAGATGGCAGTGGAGTTTTTAACCTGGTTGTTTAATGGAATCTTGGAAAGTGAGAGGATGCCTGAGGAGTGGAGAAGAAGTGTACTGGTGCCGATATTTAAGAATAAGGGGTATGTGCAAGAGTGCAGTAACTACAGGGGAATAAAATTGATGAGCCACAGCATGAAGTTATGGGAAAGAGTAGTGGAAGCTCGGATAAGAAGTGAAGTGATGATTAGTGAGCAGCAGTATGGTTTCATGCCAAGAAAGAGCACCACAGATGCAATGTTTGCTCTGAGGATGTTGATGGAGAAGTTTAGAGAAGGCCAGAAGGAGTTGCATTGCGTCTTTGTGAACCTGGAGAAAGCATATGACAGGGTGCCTTGAGAAGAGCTGTGGTATTGTATGAGGAAGTCGGGAGTGGCAGAGAAGTACATAAGAAATGTACAGGATATGTACAAGGGAAGTGTGACAGTGACTCCTACTCTGCGGTAGGAGTGACGGATGCATTCAAGTTGGAGGTGGGATTACATCAGGGATTGGCTCTGAGCCCTTTCTTATTTGCAATGGTGATGGACAGGTTGACAGAGGAGATTAGACAGGAGTCCCCGTGGACTATGATATTCGCTGATGACATTGTGATCTGTAGCGATAGTAGGGAGCAGGTTCAGGAGACCCTGGAGAGGTGAAGATATGCTCTAGAAAAGAGAGGAACGAAGGTCAGTAGGAACAAGACAGAATACATGTGTGTAAATGAGAGGGAGGTCAGTGGAATGGTGAGGATGCGGGGAGTACAGTTGGAGAAAATGGATGAGTTTAAATATTTGAGATCAACAATACAGAGTAATGGGGATTGCGGAAGAAAGGTGAAAAAGAGAGTGCAGGCAGGGTGGAATGTGTGGTGAAGAGTGTCAGGAGTGATTTATGACAGACGGGTGTCAGCAAGAGTGAAGAGGAAAAGAGGAAGGTTTATGGATGTGGTGAGAGAGGACATGCAGGTGATGGGTGTAACAGAACAAGATGCAGAGGACAGAAAGATATGGAAGAAAATGATCCGCTGTGGCAACCCCTAACGGGAGCAGCCAAAAGAAGAAGAAGATGGAGGAGATCCCAGGGACGCTCCCAGTCTTGGCCCGACCTGAACACACTCACAAACAGAGACAAAATAATGCACACTGGAATCAAACAACATGAATATCCATCCATCCATCCATCCATTTTCCAACCCGCTGAATCCGAACACAGGGTCACGGGGGTCTGCTGTAGCCAATCCCAGCCAACACAGGGCACAAGGCAGGAACCAATCCCGGGCAGGGTGCCAACCCACCGCAGGACACACACAAACACAACCACACACCAAGCATACACTACGGCCAATTTAGAATCACCAATCCACCTAACCAGCATGTGTTTGGACTGTGGGAGGAAACCGGAGTGCCCGGAGGAAACCCATGCAGACACGGGGAGAACATGCAAACTCCACGCAGGGAGGGCTCGGGAAGCGAACCCGGGTCCCCAGGTCACCCAACTGCGAGGCAGCAGCGCTACCCACTGCGCCACCGTGCCACCCCAACATGAATATAATGAAATGAAATTAAATAAATGGAAACAACACCACCCCTGTACCCCTACAGCGAAATTACATTAAACACATAAACACAAACAACCCCCCACAGCAAAGTCCATGGAAAACAGCACTGGATGTAATGAAATGATGACGATAGTAAGTCCAGAGATCTGTACGTTGAAAGGGAATGAAAAAACAGTCCTGCTGGTGAAGATGGGTGGATGGTTCAAGAGCGCTCCTTTTCTTGCGGGAAAGCCATGAATCCACTATCAGTCCTCAGCCACAGGTAGACAGAAGACAATCCAGACCCCAACAACAAAACAATCCAGGACACAAAGACTAAATATGGTTAATCAACAGAAGCCAGCCAGACAGGTTCACGGAACACAGAATACAACAAAAAACACCTGTTTTTCCCTCTTCTTTGGCCCTCCTTTTAAGCCACTCTGACCACCTTTGACCCCAACAGCCCATGCAGGGACTGCTGGGAGATACGGTTTTAACTGCTACATCTTAAAACTGACCTAGAAGATTTAATTTTAGACGGTATGTCAATCCAGTATGTGGATGGTCTATTGCTCTACTCATTAATGCTAAACCAATGCCATACAGATTCTATTAAAGTGCTTGAGAAATCGGCAAGGTCTCTCGAAAACAAAACTGCAATATTGTGAGACTGAGGTTGAGTATCTCGGAAGAGTACGCTGTACACTCCATGTGGCTGTGGCAGGAGACAAAAGAATTCTTGTATAAAACTCTAGCCATTTATTGAAAACTAGCAAAATACCCGCGCTTCGCAGCGGAGAAGTAGTGTGTTAAAGAGGTTATGTAAACATATATATACATATACATATATACACATATCTACATATACACATATATACATATATACACACACACACATATATATATATATATATATATATATATATATATATATATATATATATATATATATATATATATACATATACACATCCACATATATATAAATATATATATATATATACACATATCAACATATATATACACATACATATACAGTAATCCCTCCTCCATCGCAGGGGTTGCGTTCCAGAGCCACCCGCGAAATAAGAAAATCCGCGAAGTAGAAACCATATGTTTATATGGTTATTTTTATATTGTCATGCTTGGGTCACAGATTTGCGCAGAAACACAGGAGGTTGTAGAGAGACAGGAACGTTATTCAAACACTGCAAACAAACATTTGTCTCTTTTTCAAAAGTTTAAACTGTGCTCCATGACAAGACAGAGATGACAGTTCCGTCTCATAATTAAAAGAATGCAGACATATTTTCCTCTTCAAAGGAGTGCGCGTCAGGAGCAGAGTCTGTCAGAAAGACAGAGGAAAGCAAACAAATCAATAGGGCTATTTGCTTTTAAGTATGCGAAGCACCGCGGCACAAAGCTGTTGAAGGCGGCAGCTCACACCCCCTCCGTCAGGAGCAGGAAGAGAGAGAGAGAGAGAGACAGAGTTTGTTTTTCAATCAAAAATCAATACGTGCCCTTCGAGCTTTTAAGTATGCGAAGCACCGTGCAGCATATCATTTCAGGAAGCAGCTGCACAAAAGATAGCAACGTGAAGATAATCTTTCAGCATTTTTAGACGAGCGTCCTTATCGTCTAGGTGTGTGAACAGCCCCCCTGCTCAATCCCCCTACGTCAGGATCAGAGAAAGTCAGCGCAAGAGAGACAGAAAAGTAAGCCGGGTAGCTTCTCAGCCATCTGCCAATAGCGTCCCTTGTATGAAATCAACTGGGCAAACCAACTGAGGAAGCATGTACCAGAAATTAAAAGACCCATTGTCCACAGAAATCCGCGATATATATTTAAATATGCTTACATATAAAATCCGCGATGGAGTGAAGCCGCGAAAGGCGAAGCGTGATATAGCAAGGGATTACTGTACACACATACATAAACACACACATATACATATATATATATATATATATATATATATATATATATATATATATACATACATACATAGTGCGTTGTAACATGGGCTGTGATTGTTACATGGGAGGAAGACGACAAATCACAGCTTCCCGCTTTCGAATCGGGCCTGTGATTGGTGCTTTGACTGATGCCCAGATCCCACAGTATCTCCCCTTAGGAGAGGCGTTAGGCAAGTGTAATTGAATAGCGGTGCTGCAAGTTTAGCTTTACACCTGTTTTTAAGGCTTATTGACTGAAAGGGGCTTTCATGAAAAAACTTAGGGCTTTGCTACAGGATACACCCTCTACAAGTTAAGGAAGTAAAAATAAAGGTATATATTTCTGTTTTATTTAAACCTTTTAAGTTTGTATGCAGGCGGCATGGTGGCGCAGTGAATGGTGCCAGTTAGGAGACCTGGGTTCGCTTCCCTGCATGGAGTTTGAATGTTCTCCCTGTGTCTGTCTGGGTTTCCTCCGGGTACTCCGGTTTCCTCCCACAGTCCAAAGACATGCAGGTTAGGTGTATTGGCGATTCTAAATTGTCCCTGGTGTGTGGGTGTGTGCGCCCTGCGGTGGGCTGGCACCTTGCCCGGGGTTTGTTTCCTGCCTTGTGCCCTGTGTTGGCAGGGATTGGCTCCTGTATTTAGGATATAGCGGGTTGGATAATGGATGGATGGACATTTGTATGCATAGCCCCATTTGCCCATTTTCGTTTTTTTTTCATTCTTCAGTAATATTTCAGCAAACCCGGAGCTTGTCAGTTTAAATCCTGGTACTGACACCACTGTGTGACCCTGAGGAAGTCACTTCACCTGCCTGTGCTGCAAAAAACAAAAGTAATGTAACAAATTGTACCTCAGATGTTGCAAGTTGCTGGAATAAAGGCATAAGTAAAATAGATAAATATGTATTATACACATAGGAACTATTAATTTATTTTCAGTTAAGTCATCTGCAGCAAACCTTTATAAATGAGGGTTTCTCCTTTTTAGATAGTGCAAACTGTTTCTTCTTCATTGAGGTTTTCTCTTGGAGAGCTTTTTTCATTTCATTGAAAATTAAAGCAGCAGCTGCCAAAATATGTAGCTTTCTTATTAATCTTTCAACATTGTGTAAAATAACTTTATAAAGTAACATAAAAGGTTTAAATACTGGTTATCCTTTTACACTAAAATATTACTAAAGAGATACAAAAAAAGTAAAATGCATATGTTGTTTTTCTTTAAGGAGATTAAATATTACTGAAGAAAGAAAAAAAAAAAACTAAAACAGCCAAATAGGGCTATGCATACGAACTTAAAAGGTTTAAATAAAACAGAAATATATACTTTTATTTTTACTTCCTTAACTTGTGGAGGGTGTATCCTGTAGCAAAGCCCTAACTTTTTTCGTGAAAGCCCATTTCAGTAAATAAGTGTTAAAAAGAGGTGTAAAGATATTGACAATAAGCTACCCACCAAGACATGCAATCGTTTAAATCAAGGCGCGAGTCGAAAAACACTATCCGATACTATTAGTTAACGATTAACACATTTCTATATGTATTGTAAGCATACAATATGTTGCGCTTATTTATCTGGTGTACCGACATTTTTGCGCGTTTAACGGCTAAAATCTAATGTGGTTTGTGCCCTTCAGAATGAAAACAGTTTGCATTTACCTTTTTAATAAAAAGCGAGGTTTTAAGCCTGAGAAATCACCCCGTAAATGCACACGTTTAATTCTTTATCACTTCAAACAGCTGAACTATCCAGAACATTTCAGGCATACATCCAGCATTCAAACTATGTATAAAAAGCACAACTGTTAAAGGAATTCAGCATTTCTTAATTGAATATGTTGCTTTAATCCTCAACATGTCTTAATGAGTCGTTCTGGTGGTTTTAATTGACGTTTTGATCTTCTGGTTAATTGTGTTTGCAGTTAAGATGTTCTTTCCTGATTTATACTTGTTTTCTCGTTAATATTTGTTTCGCTGGTGTTAGTGTTCTGATTAGAGGTTATTGGTCCTTTGATGTCTTGACGGTTTCTTCTTAGAACAGCTCCTATTACGCAATTCCGTCACATACTGGTCTATTGTTTCTCCGCTTTTCTGGAAACATGTAAAAAACTTGTGCCGCTCAAACGTCACATTGTGCTTTGGATTGCAATACGTTTCGAATTTTTCAACTATTTTGTTCAATTTCATATTGTCTCCATGTTGTTTCAAACTGAAAATTGTTATACACCTCTAGCGCCTCTTCGCCAATTACATGTAGAAGCATAGACGCTTTCATTTTTTCACTTTTCCTATCTGCTTCAATCGCAGCAAGATACAACTCGAATCTCTGTTTAAATCTTTTCCAATTTTCAGCTACATTTCCCTTTAACTGGAGATTTGGTGGGGGCTGTAATCCTTCCATATTTTTTTTTCTCTTTTTCTAGAACGTCTTAGCGCTTTCTGACCACATTTTTGGGTTACTCACAGACACGAGACTCGTTCAAAAGCTGAACCTCTTCTTCAGATTCCTCTTCCAATCTGCCACTTCTGATACCATGTAGTGATCTTGTTAGGTTCGTAGTTTAATCAATACACAGGATTGAAAGATATAATAACTTTTTAATAGACAGACTTTAGACACATTTACTGTACAAGTTACTAATCGTTCTTTAGTTCACGCCCATTCTCCTACTTGCATCGGCATTCACAGGCATTACTAATCATTCTGTAAGTATCCCTTAATAGACCTTACTAATCAACTATCATTACAAAATGCAACGTGGTTTGTGCCCTTCAGAATGAAAACAGTTTTCATTTACTTTTTTAATAAAAGGCGAGCTTTTAAGCCTGAGAAATCACCCCGTAAATGCACACGTTTAATTGCACATGTGTTAATATGTATGCTTACACAGTATTAAACCCACCAAGACATGGAATGGTTTAAATCAAGGCGCTGCGCTACCTTCTTCCAGATCGGCCCCAAGGCGTTTCACGTGATTACGTAGGAGGTGTGATGACGCGATACGCGACTCCGCCCCCGTCCATTACACTCTATGGACAAAAAAGAGGTTCCAGTTATGACCGTTACGCTTTGAATTTCGAAATGAAACCTGCCTAACTTTTATAAGTAAGCTGTAAGGAATGAGCCTGCCAAATTTCAGCCTTCCACCTACACGGGAAGTTGGAGAATTAGTGATGAGTGAGTGAGTCAGTGAGGGCTTTGCCTTTTATTAGTATTGATGCTATGACAAACAAAAATGCATAGAATGGACGGTCTTGTGAATGCTCCTAAGAAAATGAAAATAAACAGGGTTTCCAGAATGCTTGAGTTACGGAACCATCAATTCAGCTCAGCTTGGTACGACTCTAATTGTACTTTGAGACAAGTAGAAGTAAAAAGAAATGCTCTGGGACATCTCACGATGGTGGTTTCCAGGAAGGAGCCTATTCTTCCCGTATATAAAGAGGAGGTCACGAAGAGGGGGATGAGTATCAAGAAAATGAGATAAAGGAATGAGTGAGTGAAATTAATTTTCCTATAAAAGACTGGACTTTTTGTAAATCTCTTGTTCCAAATATTGATGAGACTATTCGTAAAGGAAAACTATCTGACCAAATGAAAAGAATTAAAAGAAAACTGGAGCCATTGTTTTCAGAGGAGGAGATTTACATATTGAATAATTCAAGCTTGGAGGAGGATACCCTACCGATACCCTAAAGCGATATTGAGATGTCTTTGATAGCTGAACCGGTCGTCTCCTTGTTCTCTTGGGTGTCAGAAGTCCTCCACACTTTGATGCGTTTGGAAGAACCGGTCTATGATAGAGCGGAACAGACAGCCACTGCTGACTACCTGTTTTGGCAGACTAACCCCCAAACCAACTCTGCCTACTCTGCTCCAGACCAAATGATGATCACCGGCAACCTACAACCCAGCTGCTCTGCTCCAGACCCACTGCTGACTGCCAACAACATGCTTTGACCGGACAACAACCAGCACCTCTCTGGCTATGCTCTTGATCAGGGATGTTGGTCTACAGAACAAACGGCACCCACCGATTTCCTGTTTTGGCCTGATGATATCCTCCCCAGCTTCGGGTTGACTGTTCCTAGCAGCTCGCCTCCAGACCAGCCGTCTTGGCCGGACCTTCTTATGCCTTCAACTGACCAGATCTATTGGCCTGAGCCTCAGTTACCTGCCCCAGATGATATGTACTGGTCGGACAGTCCCTTGTAGAATTGTGCAGTATCTAACATTTTTGTACTTGCTAATGATGTTCCGGGGAACCTAACAGTGGCAGAGGAGATAGCCATTCAGGCCATGCGGCAAGAAGAAGCCTTGGACGAACTAGTAGAGGCTCTGGCCGCTTGGAAAATATCACCCAAGAAGGCTAATTATGCAGGTATGGACCTTGAACAAACTGATGGACCCCTGGGTGAAACATTTCAAAAGGCTCTGAAATTGATTAAGAGTTTGATTGTGGCTCTGCTGGATATAACAGTTGATTGGGACCTAAAATGTACCTGTCAGGGATGTTTAATAGACCACCCCAGCCAAACTCAGCATACATGTCTGTTTGAGCCTGACTCTGTTTATCGGGTTGGCTGCTTTCAAGAGGATTTGGCTGTTTTCCGCAAACCGTGGCTCAGGAGCCTGGTCATAAAGACTCTGGGTTGCTTCAACATCTTTTCTGCCTTTTCAAAAGATTCACACATTTGTAGAAAATGCTGTCGATGACTTGAAAAATGAACATTCTATCAATGAGGCCGTTGTACAAGCCTTTCATAAAATGGACGATAACTCTTACTCAAAAATACAAGAAATAGCCGATGCCTTCTCTAAACGCCATTTTTCTGAACCTGATATGTCTGATGTACTTTTGGGGTTTTACGGGGAGTACAATATGGAAAAAGCCGATGAAGTGTCTGAACTGAATGTTCCTGTTATATAACATGTTTTGTTCTGATTTTAATCATGCTGTTTAGTTGTAATATTATGTTTTTGAAATGACCGGTAAAGCAGCTCTGAATTTTAATATTGTTTTTGAAATTTATTTTTGAAAATTACCAATATAGCACCATTTGATTTTTAAACCACTGACATTTTTCTTTCACCGTCGATGATGGAGGGTTACATGAAAAAAGTTTATTATAACCCAGCAAATCCTGGCAGCTTTGGGGGAAAAGAATCTTTGAAAAGAGCTCTTGAGGTTTCGGGTCAGAAAAGTAATGACCATCAGGTGTCAGATTGGTTATCTGGTCAATATTCTTATACAATTCATAAACCTGCAAGAATACATTTTAAGAGAAATAAGGTTTATGTATCTGATATAGCCTCACAATGGCAGATGGATTTAGCAGACATGACAAATGTGTCCGAGCGTAACCGGTGTTATAAATATTTGTTGACCTGTATCGATGTATTTTCTAAGTACACGTGGGTACGGCCCCTGAAGAACAAAATGGGCAAAGAAGTAGCAAGAGCCTTTCAAGATATTCTGGTTCTGGTAGAACTCCAAAGAGGATCCAGAATGATAAGGGGAAAGAGTTTTTCAACCAAGATTTTCAAAAGATGCTAAAGAAGACTGGAATAAAACATTTTACCACAGGAAATGAGTTAAAGGCATCCATGGTGGAGAGATTTAACAGCACACTAAAATCTAAAATGTGGAAATATTTCAGTGTGTGTAATACAAGAACCTACATAGATAAACTATGGGATCTAGTATATTCTTACAACAAAAGTTATCATTGAAGCAGAAAAATGGCTCCTTCTGCTGTAAACACGTTAAATTACTTTTAAAGTTTTCAAAAACTTATATGATGTCACTAACTCCTAACCCCCCCCGGTCCACCGTTGTTTACATTCAAAGTAGGAGATACAATTAGGGTTTCTAAAACCAGACATACTATTGCAAAAGGTTATGAACTAACGTTTTCAGATGAAATCTTTACCGTCTCTGAGCTTGTACTTAGGTCACCGGCTGGGTACAAACTGAAAGATTACGATTCCACTGACATTTACAGGATCAAGAAAATACTGGCTAGGAAAGTTAAGAATAAGAAACAATTCATTTTAATCAAATGGCTCAAGTGGTCAGAAAAAATTAATACCTGGATACCAGAGAGCCCAAGTTGTGAAATAAAATCCTGACCACCCCAAATCTGATCATCATTCTCTAACAGTATACTGTATTTGTTGTACTGGCAATCAAAGGTACAATGTCCCATGACTGCTATTAGACATTTGCACTTTGACAATAAAGACACCTGTGCAGAACGTGTGACTTTCCGAGTCTGTGGTCATAAAGCTTATTGAGCCATTTCTGGACAAAGGCAGAACCGTAACAACAGACAGCTTCTTCACAGCAATTTTGCTGGCTAATAGACTGCTGCACCGTGACACTGCTTGGCACCATAAGTAAAATGGGACTTCCACCTGCAGCTAAAGTCACTTCAGTACGCAAGCAATTTGCCACATTAGTGTTTAGATCTGGCAGTGTCGTACGTCAGTTTTGGGTGCATGCGCCCAAAAAGAAGAAGCCTTTGATTTCAGTCTGTAACAGCTGGTGTAAAGTTTTGCTACCTGTAAAAGATATTGCTGAAGAGATATAAGCAGAAACATAAATGCTGGTGAATCATGTCTTCTTGGTATCTTGTTGTCACTTGAATTTTTTGTTATTCAGTTTTATTCTTGAATAAAAGCACACTTGTTTCGTTATACCTTTGCAAAAGTGTTTATTTTATATTCCAGTAACCACTTGAATTAGATTGAATCTGTCTCTGCCTCTCTCGCACATGCACACACACATTCATACATGAAAACGTCACTATTTAAAAATGCTATGCCATTTGAACAGTTGTCATTTGACCATTTTTTTTCCCCCGATCTTGCCTGTACTGCATTTTCAGTATCATGCAACATAACATGGAGTACAGGCAAGATCTTAAGTGAGTCTGTATGTGCGCCATACAATAAATCTTAATTCTGCTCTCTGTTCTGAGTCTCCAAGAGCCATGCCATGTCAGCCTGCTTCCACAAAAACAATCAAAATCTGGACAAATCTGATCTCACGTTTACTCTTAATAATGCAAAGCATGAGGTAACAAATGAAACATCTACACTGTTAATTCTGTGCCAGAAAATTGTTGGTCCCTTAGTGCTGCTAAATGAGCACTAAGTGGTACATGTCACTTCTAGTACCAGATTCCAAACTATACAAAAGCAATTATAGTTTAAAACTCTTCAAGAATCCAGAAGGACAACAGATGGCGGGGTGGCTACCCAGCTAAATCAGGCTCTGCAACTTGACATTTTGTTAAGTTCTTGGGAAGGGACTGGGTCTAAGAGGTCTTTGAAAAACTGAAGATGATTTTGTGAGAGCTAAACATCCCAACTCCTCTCTAAAGGAAAATATAAAATTTCTTTTAAGTTAGCACATAAATTCTTTGCATCAATAGTACAATAATTTGGACCAGTGGAATTTCTGTATTGAGGGTTAGTAGGACACAAAGTCCTTTCTCAGTAATTTTACTTATTTACTTTTACAGCCAGAACTTCGTCTTCATTTTTACCAATTGGAGGCTTTCATGGTCATGGCCATGTAACACATGCTATTGAAGAGGTACAGAGAGTCCAGTACCATTGCTCCCTTAAAGTTTGCCACAATCCAAAAAAATAAAAAGGAGATGAATATATATCGTTTACAAAACATTGTATCTTTAAAGCTAAATTTAACAAATACATCAAGGAAGCTTATGTATGCTGCTTCCACTTTGTAGAAAAGATGCTGCTGTTTCAAAAAAGTGCAGAATACTGCTGCGGAAGGAACAAGTGTATATGGAGAAAATATTTTTTTTTATAGCTTTTGCTGGCCTTACATTGACCAACAAACACCTGGCTCGGTGATAGTTAATGCCGCTGTAGTACTTAGTGTATACCATTTGTATTCTTTCCATGTTATTGTGGCTAATCTTTTGTTTTTTAATCTTTTCAATTTCTAAACATGAGGTTTTGCTGTTTCAATTAAGGCAGTTCAAAGGCAATATATTTTCCTGGGCAGTGGCTGCTTATGAGAATCTCACTTCACTTAACATTTACATCTACATGGCTGCATTTTGTGAGGTGATGATTATGCCCAAGGAAAGCAATAATCTTATGCCAATTGGGATAGACCAGGCACCAGCATCCTACTGTTTCATTGATTTGTGTTATGAACTTGAATGTTTTGCTAGTCATTAACAAAAGAGGGACAAAAGTATTAGTTTGGTAAGTTAGCATTTACATTGGTGCATACATATAGGAAAATGCTGGTATGGTCCCACAGGAATTTTTATACCCAAAATGTTATCGATAATTCTTTATTGATTTATTATGGGATAAAGGATCAAAAATCATTTCAGACACTGTTTATATCACCCGCATTAAACCAACCCTTGTACCCAAGTGTAGTCCTGAGAAAGTTACACCTTACCAATCTGCTCTGCCACCTGTCTCCTAGGTATATAAGATTTAAAATAATTCAGACAGAATCACTAATATTTTTATTATCTTCATTTATTGGGTGCTGTTCCTAATTTTAAAAAGATGCGCTTGTTTTCTTTCTTCAGTGCTCTTTTTCATTGTTATTTTTTATATAAGAATTTGGTCTAAATCATTATTAAATCCCAGTCACACAAACCAGTGTGTTTCTTCATGCCGGTCCCAAGCCCGGATAAATGGGGAGGGTTACAACACGAAGGGCATCTGGTGTAAAATTTTGCAAGATCAACATGCAGACAACAATAAAGATTTCCATACCAGATCGGTTGAGTCCTGGGTTAACAACGATCACTGCCAGTACTGTCAGCCAACAGGGTGCTGGCAGAAATTGGGCTACTGTTGGCTAAAGAAGGAGAAGAAGAGGGGGAGACACATCCAGAGTAAAGAGGAGAGGAAGAAGGTAAAGAGGTTGGAACTGAAGGCAGGGACTTTGAATGTAGGAAATATGACTGGTAAGTGGAGAGATTTAGCTGATATGACGGAGAAAAGGAAGGCTGATATTGTGCGTGCGGGAGACTAAATGGAAGAGGAGTAAGGCCAGGTGGATCGGAGGTGGATTCAAATTCATGGTGTGGATGGGAGAAGAAATGGGGTAGGGGTTATTCTGAAGGAACAGTATGTCAAGAGTGTTTTGGAAGTGAAAAGAATATCAGACAGAGTAATGATTATGAAGCTGGAAATTTGAGGTGTAATGATGAATGTTGTTAGTGCATATGCCCCACAAGTTGGGTGTGCGATGGATGAGAAAAAAGATTTCTGGAGTGAGTTGGATGAAATAATGGACAGTGTACCCAAGGGCCAGAAAGTGGTGATTGGAGTGGATTTCAAAAGACATGTTGGTGAAGGGAACAGAGGAAACGAGGAGGTGATGGGTAGGTATGGTGTCAAGGAGAGGAATGAAGAAAGTCAGATGATAGTGGATTTTGCGAAAAGGATGGGCATGGCTGTGGTGAATATGTATTTTAAGAAGAGGGAGGAACATAGGGTGGTGTACAAGAATGGAGGAAGATGCACACAGGTAGATTATATTCTATGCCGAAGAGTTATTCTGAAGGAGATTAAAGACTGCAAAGTGGTGGCAGGCGAAAGTGTAGTTAGACAGCATAGGATGGTGGTCTGTAGGATGACATTGAAGAGATCAAGAAGAGGAGAAGAGTGAGGGCAGATCCAAGGATCAAATGGTAGAAGTTTAAAAAGAAAGACTGCAAGGTTGAGTTTAGGGAGGAGGTAAGACAGGCATTGAGTGGCAGTGAAGAGTTACCAGACAGCTGGGCAACTACAGCAGAAGTAGTTCGTGTGACAGCAAGAAGGTGCTTGGCGTGACATCTGGACAGTGGAAGGAGGAAAAGGAAACCTGGTGGTGGAATGAGGAAAGTACAGGAGAGTATAGAGGAAGAGGATGGCAAAAAATAAGTGGGATAGTCAGAGAGATGCAGAAAGTAGACAAGAGTACAAGGAGATAAAGCACAAGGTGAAGAAAGAGGTAGTGAAGGCTAAAGAAAAGCCTTCTTTGGGTGATGGTGACACCCAGGAATTTAAAACTGTTGACTCTTTCTACTACTTTGCCCCCCCAATGTAAATGGCGATGTGATTTACTTGCTGCTTTCTGAAATCAATGGTCATCTCCTTAGGCTTGCTTGAGAGGTTATTGTTCTGACATTATTCTGACAGGAACCTAATCTCCTCTCAATAGGCTGTCACATCATTATCTGTGATCAAGACTATAATAGTGAAATTGCCAGCAAAATTTATGATGATACTGGAGCTATATCTGGCCATTCATGTATGGGTAAACAGAGAATATAAAGCAGGGGACTTAGTACACTGTTCTGTAGGGTCCAAGTGTTTAGGGCTACTGCATCCTCTGTAGACCTTGTGTTTATAATCAAACATCAAGGGGCTCCAAGCTGTCTGGAATACTGCTCATGTTTCCTAACACCAGTCTTTTTTGTCTGTGATCATTTTTTGGAGTTCATACCTGCAGCTGTTGTAAGCACTAGCTGTTGTGTCACTAGATTGGAACACAATCATGTGAGCCTTTAACTTCCTGTAAATTTCACCATTAAACTATGGCTTCTAATTTGGAAATGACCAGACTATTTTTCTGGGTACACAATCCATCACACATTTCTTAACAAAGTCCGTGAGGGCAGTTGCTAATTTGTCCAGATCAGAAGAGGACTTCTTTCTATCCCAGTCCATAGAATCAAAACTATCCTGTAGCCCTTCTTCTACTCCCTGGGTCCAGAGTTGCATTTCTTTTGTCAGTGGCTCTGTGGTCTTAAGCCCCTGCTGTCTATTACCTGATTGACCAAGAAATGACCAAGTTGAGGAGTTATAAGCTCCTTCGATCAACATATAACAATGGTCGTGGACATTTGATCCCCTGGTTGACAAAGAAATATGCTGACAATATTTAGGGCTCACCTTCCTGATATCCACTCTGTTTAAGTCCCCAGTGACCACACAAAGCCCATCAGGATGTGCATTTTTGCACTTTGAGATAACGCTATAAAGTTTGTTCAATGTAGAGCTGACAAATTCACTCCGTGGAATATACGTGACAGTCAGAAACACAACTGAATGCTTCCAGGGCATGAACAACACTTGATTATTTAATATTCCAGATTGGGGGGTATAGAACTGCAAGATGATTTCCCCATTTGTGCACCATTTATTATATACGTGGAAAAAGCACCCTCTGCCAACTTCTGAGGTTTCTGTCCCGTCCCACTGAGCTGTCTAACTGAATAGCTGAATCAGGTGTGTGGGTATCAACCAAGTCTCTGTAAGCAAGATGACACAGAAGCACCAATCCTCTCTCTGGAATTTTAGTCTGTGTTGGAGATCATCCAGCTTGCTCAACAATTGTGCATTAGCTAGAAGAATACTTGTCAGTGGAGGTGTGCTGGTATGGATGACTGCTCTTTGTCCTCATTTCCTGGCTCATTTCTTCTAGCTATTTCTTGGTAAGTAGGGCATTTCACAAAGCCCATAGAGGTCTTGACTGGGTAGAGGCAGTAGCTCAAGTTTCAGATCATCAACAGTCCAGTCTTGTAGGCTCTGTCCTATGTCAAGAAGTATCTGATGATGTTACCATAATTACCATAACAGCTGAGTGAACAGATTTGAAAGACAATGACAAAAACAAAAAAGACAAATACAATAACAAAACGTCTGCAAGAACCAACATACAACATATTTCCACTATCATGCACCATTATTAACTTGTTCTGAAATTAATTAGTCATGAACAGGGAGAAGAAAATGATGTCATCTAAACAGATCTTCCTAATCAACCCCCTTAGCACAAGTTTCTTTAGCTGCTTAAATGTACAGGTAGCTCCACTGTTATATATATATATATATATATATATATATATATATATATAAATGGTACGACCAGAAAGTGGAGCACACCCTTAGGGGTGATGATTGCTGTTTTTGCCATACTGTCTTCTCCCATGACACCTGCCAATATCAGATTGCAAATTCAATAAACTGAAGACCACTGCTCTCTGCAGGGATTCCAGGATTTAATGTATCAGAGACATGAGGTAAGCATCATGGTGGGTTTTAGGATTAAGACTCCTATAGTTCACAAAAATACAGAAAATGTCATCAGACTTTGTTAACACCAATTACAATTCCCAGTTTGAGGAAGAAGGCTCTAAGATGCTATCCACCAGCATCTTATTAACCTAATAGATTTTTTTGGGGGGTGAGGAGAGACCCTATAGCTTCTGTGACAGACAGGGACCTCATTGAGAGTGTGGATTTGATGATATGCTACAACCCTATAGTCATTCATCACACAGAGAATTAAAGACAAACAGAATAAGTTATCAAGTAGGGTGTTGAACAGTAAAACTTTAGGGATGTTCAAAACTCGACTCAATGTTGTGTTAGAGGAATTAGTTGGATAGTACTGGCGAGCTTTGTTGGGCTGAATGACCTGTTGTCATTAAACGTTTTTCTAATGTTTATTTAATTCAACTGCCTAGACATTATCTATGGGGATGAGAGCATGGGGTAAACTATCCCACCCCAAACCAAAATGCAAGAGAAAAGCCACAAAATGTAAAAAGGAAAATAAAATTTAAAAGGAAATTTAAAAATGCACTTGCTACAAGCTACTAAGGCTGAGTAAACTGCAGTTTTTTTGAGTCAAATCTAATTTATATTTGCCCATTGAAATACATTTTGCAAGCAATTAAAATATGATATAGCTGGGTACCAATAGCTATCAAGAATTTTCAAAATAAATAAAAAAAAATTAATTAGACTGACGCAATGCAATAGACAGCTATGAAAACCAGTTAGATGCTTTAGAAACAAGCACTGGCATTTGAAAGTTTCTCAGCTCATGACGGCAAGTGTTGAACGATGTTTTTGAATGGAAGCATTACTCTTGCATCTGTTTGTAGAAACCTGTAGACATGAGAGTGGAGCTAAAACTGGTGGGAAAAAGATGTGGAGGGGTTTGATAGTCAAGTGGGACCTGCTTATTTATGGCAATATCTGCCTGCTAGAATCTCATGACCTGGAAATCACCATAAACTATCATTCTATAGTAGTTAGATCTATACCTTTATATCTAATTAGATGATTTGTTGAGAGAGTCACACTATAACAGAGGTGTGTCAGTGCTCATAGTATATGGCGTTTCATGCAAAACTCACACTCAAATATATATTTCTTCTACAAAACAAATGTAACTGGAAAAATGTCATATGAACTGAAGCTAAAGAGAAGCCATGTGATCTTTTTAAATGATACTTACAGTATGGCTTATTTTAATACATACATCAGTTTCAACAAAGAAATTAAAATTTGATAGTTGATCTCAGCCACTTTCATTTAAAAGATATAGAGAAAATATATGTATGCCACTTTAAGTCAGTCAATGGAAACTACCAAATGGTACCCATTGAAAATATGCATCTGTATTAATGACTAATGTTATGGTATATATTGGTACATATTAATAAAGGCACATTGACAGAATTATAAAACAAAATGCTACTCAAAAAGAAATAAAAGTTAAGGGTTTACAAAAACTTGTGCATAAAAATAAATGTTACTGTAGTTAACCTGTTCTATATTTTTCTATGAAATGTAGTAATAATAAACCAACAAAATGTTCTTCAGGTGTAAACTGTTTCATAATTATACTTTCATACACAAGGGAAATGCAGATTCTGTTGTCTAAAATTACAGTTCATTATAATAGCTGTTTTTTAAGAAAACCACTAAACTTGACATTTATGGCATTAGTGTTTTTTTTCCGTCATATGATTCAAGCTAACTGACAAATCTGCAATACAGTTTACTGCAAAATATTTATTAAATAATCAAAAGACCTGCTTTTAGAAATTAAGAAAATATTGACTTGAACATATGTTTTGACCTTAAAATAGTTTAAGTTGACATGGAGATTTAAATGTGAATTACTCCACTGAAAACTGGCATGGGCAACTTTTAGTCATTTCTAAATATACATATGCATCAATTGATTTAAAACAGGCCAAATATATATATATATATATATATATATATATATTAAAATAATATGCTGTATGCCCTTTTTTACCCTCCATAATTTGAAAGGTTTAATTTACAAATATGGTATTGGAATTTAATTTATTTAATTGACAACATCAAATTTAAGTGAAACATAACTGAAAAGCATGGTATAAGTTCTCTAAAGCATAGTGGCCACTGTACTATAATGATCATAATAAGGTAATAACATCAGAATATGAAAAGTGGAATTTTTATGACATTCCAAATTCTCTTGTATGTTCACTTCCATCCATCCATCCATTTTCCAACCCGCTGAATCCGAACACAGGGTCATGGGGGTCTGCTGGAGCCAATCCCAGCAAACACAGGGCACAAGGCAGGAACCAATCCTGGGCAGGGTGCCAACCCACCGCAGGACTGTATGTTCACTTCACTGTTTAAAATTACTTACCTGCATCACATTTATAAAGCAGAAAGAATATGTAATATTGACTTAAATTATATGTCTCCATTAAAGTGCGTTAGTAATCACTGCCTACTACATGCCAAAAGCAACAAGAAATTCAAAAGTCAAAAAAAAAAATACAATGGCTGTGCAAATTAATCACAACATCCTTTTGTCAGAGTATTGCTGATTGTATAGCTCCTCACTCCATGCTGGTTTGGATTTCTAAACACTTCCTGATCAGTACTGTGTAATATTGCTGAAATGTCTCAGGACAACTTTCCACTCCCTGCATCATCTGTAGGTGAGATGACTGTAAGCTACAAAGAAAATCTTTCATTCATTTACTGGAAAATACTTTAGGAATTACTATGACTATTAAACAGATGGAAAATATTGAGATTTTTGTTCCAGTTCTACATGTCTGCTGTTACATTAGCCCTGTATGTACAATCTTGAATATCACTCTGCCTTGTTTTATGTTCTTTTGCAGAATCATTAAAAATCGTGGGCAAACTGTTGACTGTTTTTGAATGAATTAGGGGTTTCTTCTCTTTGTCCTTCTTTTTCTTCAAAACAGCCAGTAATGAGTCTGCTTTGAACGAGAGCTTCATCATTTTTCATCTGGTCAAACATTTTATTTGGTAACTGTAAAAGAAATATACATATAACAGTTTAAACAGTATGAACAATGTCAAAGCAGTACATGTCAAGTGCAAAAATGAAGTGTCACACTTTCATGACTCAAAAACTGGTGCAGATGGTGTTGCTTGTGATCTCAAGTAGTGTGAGGCATGAATGTGCAGGAATTGGATAAAGAAAGGATCATTGGAACAGCATGGAAGGAGCAGTGGAAGATATGAGTGGCTACCAGCATGTGATGGTAAAATGTCAGCTGAATAAATTTTAAAAAATAACAGATTACTTTCTCATACAGCTCAATAATCAAAGGACAGTATTAAATTATATTTCAACATACATCAAAGCACTAACTAAAAGTAGAAAAAACAAATGAATGTTAATTTATTAAATGGCACACTTCATTACATATCAGTCAATACACATTCACAATTTCAAACCAAGAATGAATGTGTCCCAAATGTTCAGTTAACAACTGGAAAAATGTTAAACTGTATTCTCCTTAAATAATCAGTGTAATTCGTGATAATGTTCATAACTATTTCATTAAAAAAAGATGTACAAGATCGTGCTGCCTTTAAATTGTGCCACAGAAAATTCAAGCAATGGTCACTTGAAAGTCTCTATTCTTCAAGCCTCAAGGCGGAACTGAATATATTTTGATAATTCACATGCACAAAGTTATGCTAAAACAATGTGGGGTCCATAGGCCCAGAATCAAACTGCATTAAGCAATTTTCCACCAAAACTGAAAAAAAGAAATATGTTGATGACTAAAGCCTAGCCTCCATAATACTACATGACTTTTATAGTTATTTTTAGCCACAGACGTAATTTACAAAATCTTTACATAGTTATGTAATTTGACATCTCTATGGACTCAGTCAGTCCAATAACTGTACAATGCATCCAATGTGGCCACTAGGAAGCAGAGAAAGCAGAGGTGTGTGTCTGACATTTTGTGTTTGTTGTACCACGACAGAATTAAAAAAGGAGCATGAAAGGGTAGAGATTGTGGTTGAGCTCACCATATCATTAAATCTTTTGTGCAGGCAATGGTACTGTCAGGCAAAATGTCAGCAATTGCAGAGGTTACGTTGGACATCCCCTAACCCTATCTCTAACCCTAATGTGCTGCTGGCTTAAGCTGGGTTTGCTAATAAAAATTTTTAACAATACATTAAATTACAGACACAAATTTACTACCTATGTAATGTTTGCAAAATAGTACCACCTTCAGGGAATTTGAGGCCATGCACCATATGCCCCACATTTAGCATATTAATGTTAAATTATTTTATAGTATGACCTCTTCAACAATTTCTGACAATACCTATTTCTTTATTTACTATGTGGAATACAATTGATATGACCAATTTAAAAAGTCATTTTTTGTTCTTTAGTGATTTTCCTTAAATGTGATTATTACAAATGAGTTTAAATTGATTACTTTTTTATCCTTGCACACAATTTTTTCATTAAACTGAAAAAAAAATAAAAATAAAAACAGTACTTCTTATTAAGACAGGCCACAATTACAATTACACTGGCAATTTTTACCTGATGAAACCCAGATGACAGAAAGCATGGTGTATTCTCGTCTCTTGCAATTATTGTCTTTATATGCTGTGTTCTGAAATAAGCAAAACTAGTATGTATAAATCTACCGAACTTTCATAGTTTTCATATACTATACATATTTTATGCTGATGTACTTAATTAGTAGAACTAAAAGACAGAGCAATAGTTAAGAGCACAGGGTTAAAGAATTACTGCAAAAATCATACAAAATTACTGATTCAACTGTTATTTAACAGTTTAACAGTAACCACTTTTACCTTGGCTCCACATGTGGAAATCTTCTTCCATGGTCATTGAATTCTTTATGGTTCTTCAATGATGAAGTTGCTGTAACAACATGAAAAATGCTCATTTTCAAAGAAATCCAAAAAAGTATTTGTTTTGCACAAGTCTAAAAGATAAAACCTGAAATTGTTTATTTTTGAAAATTAACATGCAAACTTTATGCCCTTACAATATTGCTGCTGCTTCATGTTTTCAGTATTCTCTTTACATACAAATACTTGTTAAAAACCAGGAACCATTGTGGCATGTTATTTAACACTGCTGCCTTAAAACTCCAGATTGCTGGGTTCAGTTTCAGTTTGTATGTTGTCCCTAAGCCTTTCTGTTTTTGTCAGTGTACTCTTAAATATTTTTTGGATCTTTTTAAAATATTTCTCTGAGCTTCATATTTAATTTTACTATTTATGCTCTTTTTTGCCTTTGCGTGATATCATTTAATGTTTCTCATCAATTTTTCTCTAAGGAGATCTTCATTTTGCATTGCTGCTGCCAAAGCTTCAATTGATGTATCAAATGACATCTCATTTTAGAGTGAGGAATTGTGGACACTCCTCATGTTAAGGAAAAGATCTCTTGCATTATTATTTTTAAAATTCAGCTTTATTTTAATAATTTCAGATACTGATAAAGCATAGTCATTGACTTTGGGTTTTGCTCAATAATGGTAGTTCATCTGATAAATCGATCCCCATGTGGAATATTTCTCTCACAGTTTAATAAAAAGCATTAAAGATAACATTAGACAACATTTTTTTTTAAGTTTTGCTTCCAGAAAAAACTAAATGGTGACTAGGCTGGACAGCTTCAAGCTGAAGAAAAATAAAATCTCACATTGACTGTATAATGTATCGATTTAGAGATATGCAATATTAACTTTTATTGAATCAAGTGTGTTTAATTGCTTAATGTTGTTGACACATTGCATTAATTCAATTGAAGTAAAATGTTTTGCTGCTTATTTGCACTGACGACAACAACTGGCCAGTACTAATGGAGTCCACCTGCCCTGATACCACTTTATCATCATTGCAATGTCCTTGTGAAACCTTTAACCATGTTCACCATTAAGTGCATCTTAAGTGCATCAGGATTAACAGGGAAAAACTCTTCATGGTTTTGCATGCTTGAAGCATGTTGTCAACCAGCTGGATGTAGTATGGTGTCCTATAGTTGTCAAGAAAATTCTGAACAAGAATGCAATTTCCACCAGCCCCACTTAACAGACATTTGAACTGCTTGTCATTGATAACATGGACCATCATAGATGTGTTCCTTAATCTTGGCCTCAGGTATTCATGGAAACACTTGTCTCAAATATCAAAATCCCTCATCTTCCTTTTTCATTGCTTTCACAAATTTGTCATCTGTTCAAGTTTTACACAAAGTGAAGACAAAAATAGCTTTGTTGGTGTATTATCATGGTTTTTATAGGACTTGCCAAGTCCATTACTAAGTTGGTCTATTCTCACACCTTAAGATTTTTACACATTCAGATACAAAAACACATAGGGATCCTGTAGACAAAGTCTCTAGTGAAAGCCTAATTGTCAGTCACCCCACAATATTATATTTAGCATCCCCTCACATTCACATATAGATATCTTTAAATAGACAACAGAGAACATGTTTCCCAATATTTTACAGGAGTCTTTACTTGCATAAATATTCTTAATTAGACAACGGAACCATAATATATCTCACAGTATTCAATATGAGTCTCTACTTAAGAACTTACTTATCACCAGCACTGACAAATATACGGGTGTCACTGCTACACAATTAAAAGCACTTCTCTTTTGGTTAGGCCACTTACCAACCAAAAAAATATGCCCTGCTTTTACTGTAAAGGTCTCTTCTTTCGAGGAGCGACCACTTAGCCTTGATAAACCCTAAGGGCAGGTAATGTGGCTGCCCCAAAACTTAATTTTCAATTTATTATTTCAATCACCCTAGATATTAAAACAAAGTATATGCATTTAAAAGCAATGTTGTATGTATTAAATGAATAATAATACAAAATAGAACAAGAAATAATAAGAGGATAAGATTGGTAGTAAAATCTGGATGTATATAATCTTTAGAAAAAGCTTATGGAAAATTATAGATGTCAAAGATGAGTGTCATTGGGCAACTTCTTGATTTAGCAATCGATGTTGTTCCACTGATGATTAGATGAAATGGTTCTATGTCTCTTGTCCTCTCCTTACATTGCTTGCACCCTGGTGTTGCTTTGCCTTCTGCTGATGTCGCTCTGATTTAACCCTCAAACAAGGAATATGTGGGATTCTGAAACATATGATGTCCCACACAATTGATTGGCTGCCTGTCAATATGAAAGATGTCTTTGTTCAAACTCTCTGATCGGTTCAAGTATATCTATTTCCCTTCTGTTCACCAATTTGCCAATTTTCCAACAAATTTGGCAAATTTAGTCCCCGCCGCCCATCTGTTCTCAGGCTGTAAAAGTAATCAATACAGCTTCCTTAAGTGTTAAATTCATTCTGTCCATTTGAGCAAAGTATGTTTTAAAATGATACAATTTAACTGTCCTTGTAAGATTAACTTCATTTTTGCTTGTGTGAGCATAAAAAAAAAACAGAGAAAATTTAAAACCCACGACACTACATTTTGGTCAACAAATCGTTTATGTGCAACACTTTTCTGCCTTAGAACAAAATGGATATGTAGTGGCCAGGTCATTGTAAGCATTTTCAGCTATGCTGTCCCATTTGTAAAATGGAACAACATTTGGAATATCTGTATCCCTCCTAGCAGTGTCCCTAATTTATGATAAACACATATGTTTCAATTGTAGTTGAAATGTATATGACATAACACCACCCAAGGGATTGCTTCACATGAGCTGTTTACTGTTATGGGACGATTATTAAGATATCAATTTCATTTGTAGAAAATTATAGGTCATTCAATTTCTTACATCAATTAAACAGATACCATTATAGCAATGCAGCTTTTTGTCTATCTGGTTATGTATGTATGTGGGCAAAATATTAAAATAAAATATGAGAAGAAAACATAAAATAGACAATTAGAATAAAATGGTATGTGATAGGAGAGTTTAAAGGTGATTTATGTGATCAGCAGGCCAAAATCCATAAGAAACACCCAAAAATGTTCAGAAAGCAAATGAAATTTGTACATCACAAATTGTGCATCTGCAAGGTTTAAACTGAGACATTAATTAATAAAGATGCAAACAAATTATCAATATAGAGCTCTCTAAATGTTGTAATCCTGAGAATTTTCCACAGTTTCAATGCCACAAGGGTTGCAGAAGGTTGAAATATGTGATAATGACAGGTGCTGGTCATAAAATTAGAATATCATGACAAAGTTGATTTATTTCAGTAATTCCATTCAAAAAGTGAAACTTGTATATTAGATTCATTCACTACACACAGACTGATGTATTTCAAATGTTTATTTCTTTTAATGTTGATGATTATAAATGACAACTAATGAAAGTCCCAAATTCAGTATCTCGGAAAATTAGAATATCAATTAAGACCAATGCAAAAAAAGGATTTTTAGAAATGTTGGCCAACAGAAAGGTATGAACATGAAAAGTATGAGCATGTACAGCACTCAATATTTAGTTGGGGCTCCTTTGGCCTGGATTACTGCAGCAATGCGGCGTGGCATGGAGTTGATCAGTCTGTGGCACTGCTCAGGTGCTATGAGAGCCCATGTTGCTCTGATAGTGGCCTTCAGCTCTTCTGAATTGTTGGGTCTGGCGTATTGCACCTTCCTCTTCACAATACCCCATGGATTTTCTATGGGGTTATGGTCAGCTTATGGTCAGGCGAGTTTGCTTGCCAATCAAGAACAGGGATACCATGGTCCTTAAACCAGGTACTGGTAGCTTTGGCACTGTGTGCAGGTGCCAGGTCCTGTTGGAAAATTAAATCTGCATCTCCATAAAGTTAGTCAGCAGCAGGAGGCATGAAGTGCTCTAAAACTTCCTGGTAGACGGCTGTGTTGACCTTGGACCTCAGAAAACACAATGGACCAACACCAGCAGATGACATGGCACCCCAACCATCACTGACTGTGGAAACTTTACACTGGACCTCACGCAACATGGATTCTGTGCCTCTCCTCTCTTCCTCCAGACTCTGGGACCTTGATTTCCAAAGGAAATGCAAAATTTACTTTCATCAGAGAATATAACTTTGGACCACTCAGCAGCAGTCCAGTCCTTTTTGTCTTTAGCCCAGGAGAGATGCTTCTGACGCTGTCTCTTGTTCAAGAGTGACTTGACACAAGGAATGCGACAGCCGAAACCCATGTCTTGCATACGTCTGTGCGTGGTGGTTCTTGAAGCACTGACTCCAGCTGCAGTCCACTCTTTGTGAATCTCCCCCATATTTTTGAATGGGTTTTGTTTCACAATCCTCTCCAGGGTGCGGTTATCCCTATTGCTTGTACACTTTTTTCTACCACATCTTGTCCTTCCCTTCACCTCTCTATTAATGTGCCTGGACACAGAGCTCTGTGAACAGCCAGCCTCTTAGCAATGACCTTTTGTGTCTTGTGCAAGGTGTCAATGGTCGTCTTTTGGACAACTGTCAAGGCAGCAGTCTTCCCCATGATTGTGTAGCCTACAGAACTAGACTGAGAGACCATTTAAAGGCTTTTGCAGGTGTTTTGAGTTAATTAGCTGATTAGAGTGTGGCACCAGGGGTCTTCAATATTGAACCTTTTCACAATATTCTAATTTTCCGAGATACTGAATTTGGGACTTTCATTAGTTGTCAGTTATAATCATCAACATTAAAAGAAATAAACATTTGAAATACATCAGTCTGTGTGTAATGAATGAATCTAATATACAGTTTCACTTTTTGAATGGAATTACTGAAATAAATCAACTTTGTCATGATAATCTAATTTTATGACCAGCACCTGTATAGCATCAGCTTCTTTGCCTTAAAATGCGTCCTACATTGGTTCCATATATTTAATAAGTGGTAGACCTAAATTAAACATTAACACTAGAATTACCAGAGCCTACGGAAAAAACTCATAGATCCGGCCCACCTTAAATCCGTTCACACCTCTCCCTCAGCGTCTTTTGTCCTGTAAATGTGCCGATTAAGACAAGCAGCAAGCAGCCTGCTATTCCATCCCCCACCACAGCAGACTGTGCACAAACATCTCCCAGCTTATGCCTTGATTGATTATCTGGGAGTGAATTAAGTGCTGGAGTTTTAGAGTGGAAATAATAGATTGTTATTTGGTACACATGCATTTCATGTGTGTTCCGTTTCTATAATAACTGGCAGGAGGGAACAGACCCCATTGGGACAGTCTTGGGTTAGATGCCCAAGGCTGTAGTCTTCCATGCTTTTCAGCATGTTGGAGACACCCACCAAAGCTACAAAAAGTCAAAGAAGGAGAATACCCCCAGAGTCTACGAGAGCGGGGGCGGAAGAAGACTCATCGGCTGATAATAAGGTAACGACTGGACCGGAAATGACTATGAGTAAAGATAGCACAGTACAAGGGAACACTACAGTAATCGGCACACCTACAGCCACAACAGCAGTCCACAAACTGCAGATATGTACCTGTGGATGGAGGAAAATAACATCCCACCGAGGGTTGAGGATTTACCAGGGAAAGAAAAAGTGTTTGAGGGGAGAGAGACAGGGGCCTTGCATTGATCACTTTCTGCAAAAAGGGTCAAATCAGTTGAGTGAAGTGCAGCAGCTGGATGCAAACCATAGCTTGCAGTGCATCAAAACCGCTGTCATGGAGAAAGTAAACTCAAGCACAGAATTAATGGTGGAACGAACATCAGCGCTGGATTCCACACAAACTCCAAGACCTGCAGTCGAGCGGAAAACTCCCAGGGCACAGGCTGTGAAGTGGCCCGGTGCTGGGGAGGAAAAGCTGTGGCAGATGGTGAATTCTGACTTGACCTTAACCCTCGAGCAACTTCGAGGCACAGTGGATAAGAAGTTGGAGAGAATGGGAGACATTATTTATCAGTATGGGGAAGAACGCTTCAGAATACAAGAACCAAAAGGCGCTAAGCAGGCTCCAACCCCACCAGTTTCCAGGAGGCAACAGGAAATTAAGCGTCTCGTTCAAGAAAGGAGATGACTTAAGAAACTTTGGAAGAAGGCCTCTGGAGTGGAAAAGGAGGGCATAAGCACTCTTCAAGCTGACATTAAAATCCGTCTGGCATCCCTCCGTTGAGCAGAGAATCTATGGAAACGAAGAAGGAAGAAAGAACAAACAAGAAGTCAGTTCTACAAAGATCCCTTTAAATTCCTAAAGGCTCTTCACCAAGGAAAAAAGTGGAGTTCTAAAAACAACAAAGAACGAACTGGAGGAGCACTTGAGAACAACACACGCTGATCCAAGGCGCTATGAAACACCTGGCCATCCCCTCAGACATTCCACCAATCGACCCCCCCCAGTTTATCAATTGAGATTGGCACTCCAACATGGAAAGAGGTGCAGAACACAGTCCATCGGGTGAGAACAGCATCAGCCCCTGGGCCAAATGGAGTCCCGTACAAAGTGTACAAGAATACACCAAATGTAGGTTTCTTTGGAGGCTCATGAGAACAGTATGGCAGAAGAGAACCATACCCAAAGTGTGGCATAGGGCAGGTGGAGTCTTGATCCCAAAGGAAAAGGATGCAATGACCATCAACTAGTTCTGTCCAATTTCCCTGCTTAATGTGGAGGGTAAAAGGACACAATGAACATCAACCAGTTCCGTCCAATCTCCCTGCTTAATGTGGAGGATAAAGTCTTCTTCAGTGTCATTGCATGGAGGATGGCAGAGTATCCGTGCAAAAATGAATACATTGACACATCTGTACAGAAGGCGGGGATATCGGGCTTCTCTGGGTGTCTAGAACATGCTAGCATGATCTGGCACCAGATCCAAATGGCAAATCTGGAGAAAAGGGACCTACATGTAATCTTTTTGGACTTCGCTAATGCCTTTGGCTCTCTGCCACACAAACTCCTTTGGTCTGCATTCAGCTTCTTCAATATCCCAGACACCATCACAACTTTGGTTAAAGCCTACTTTCAGGACTTGCAGTTCTGCTTTTCAACTCCAGAATTTAAAACTTCATGGCAGTGCTTGGAGGTAGATATCATGGCTGGATGCACAGTATCTCCCTTGGCGTTTACCATGGCAACAGAAATCATCATTCGAGCCTCAAAATGAGTCATAGGGGGCAACGAGTTAGCTCTTGTTTGCGCCTCCCTCCCCTCAGAGCCTACATGGATGACATTAGCCCTTAACTACCACCGTCCCATGTGCCAGGAGATTGCTCAGAAAACTGGAGGAGAATATCAGTTGGGCCCGGATGAAGGTAAAGCCATCTAAGTCGCGCAGCATCTCAGTGGTGAAGGGAGTGCTTGCTGACAAGAGGTTCTTCATCGGAGATGATCCAATCCCCACAGTATCGGAACAGCCTGTAAAGAGCCTCGGAAGGTGCTACAATGCAAGCCTGAAAGACAGAGACCAGGTGAAAGAACTGCGCAAGGACATTAATGCTGGCCTACGGTCCATCGACAACACCCAGCTACCTGAGAAATTAAAGACCTGGTGCTTCCAGTTTGGTCTCCTACCCCAGGCATTGTGGCCCCTCTCAGTTTATGAGGTCCCCATCTCAATGGTAGAGAAGCTGGAAAGAGGAGTCACAGCCTACATTAAAAAGTGGCTCAGAGTTCTGCGGAGCCTGACCACCACAGGCCTCTACGGAGACGGTGTCCTCATCTGCCCCCTCACCAGCCTCACAGAGGAGTACAAGTGCACTAAAACACGACTGCAGAAGACACTGAATGGTTCTCAGGACAAAGTGTTGAGGAGCAACGCACCAACCTTGGCTCCTGGTCGTCAATGGAGACCAGCAACAGCAGTGAAGGAGGCTATATCAGCTCTCAGATATGATGACATTGTGGGGAATGTTCAGCATGGAAGAGGAGGCCTTGGCCTTACAACTAGCCGCCCAGCCTGGAATAAAGCCACTGCTCAAACACGGAGGAGGATGGTGGTGGAGGAAGTACGTCGTCAGGAAGAGGCTGCAAGGTGGGCCAAGGCAGTCTCCCTTGGCAAACAGGGGCAGTGGACACAGTGGGACAGTGTCGAAAGGAGGAAGCTTAGCTGGAACGATGTGTGGGCCATGGAGGCGAGGAGTCTGAACTTTACCATCAAAGCCACTTATGACGTCCAGCCAACACCAACCAATCTCCATCAGTGGGTTGGTGAAGATCCAGGGTGTGCCCTTTGCTCTAGGCCAGCCTCCCTCCGGCATATACTCACAGGGTGTAAGACCAGTCTCACCCAAGGGCGATACACTTGGCACCACAACCAGGTCCTAAAGAGCCTTGCGCCCACAATGGAGGAAAAACGATCTCTCATTAATGCCCTTTCACCACCAATATCTAATCACCCATGGACGACTGCCTTGGTCCAAGATGGTGCTACAGTTACCAGCTCCACACCATCGGAGAGAAGCCAGCTGTACTTAGCACGCGATTAGAAACTGCTGGTAGATATTGGCCAACAGTGATGTTTCCTCCGGAGATTGCCACTACTACCTTGACACCTGACATGGTGCTCTGGTCCCCTTACATTATCGAGCTCATCGTACCCTGGGAGTATTCCGTGGATGAGGCATACGAGTGGAAATATCTACGCTATGCTGAGTTAGCTGCTGAAACGCAACATCGCGGCTGGACCATGGAAGTTCACCCAGTGGAAGTTGGATGCAGAGGGTTTGTGGCAACATCTACCATCAAACTGCTGAGAGACCTGGGAATTAGGGGCCAGAGCCAGCGTGCAGCCATCAAAGCTGCATCAGAGGCAGCGGACAGAAGTAGCCAGTGGCTTTGGATGAAGAGGAATGCCCCCTGCTGGGCCCCCAAGTAACAAGCTTAGGCTGCCATGTATAAGTTCATGAGATGTCAGTCATTTGACACCCAAGTGACTCTCATGACTAATTGGGCATGGGACGCAAGCTTAGGGCCGACCACCCTATAGCTGGCCACCTCTGGTGAGGGTGTATAGTGTGAAAGGCCGAAACACCCCATGAGCCAGATGAACACTACTGATGATGTGTCCCAATATTCTACAAACTTCTCCAAGTCTACCATTCACCAACAAGCGTAACTGAACCTATTGTACGTGCTTGCACAAGGATAGTAACATCTCATTCTGTGTTTCATAATCTGTGTAAACACATTGTTAAAACAGAAATGTCTGTCATATTTTAGTAGTAAATGAGAAAATGTTGGCATAAACTATATAATAAGTGAAGCCTGAAGTCCAAAGATCAAATAAACACTTTCACAAAATGTTCAAGTGTAAGGCAAGAGCTTCCGTGGCGTAGCAGTAAGATTTGCTGACTTGTAACTAACAGTCCCCGGTTTGATCCCGTCTGCCCTCTGTATTTGCCGTTTTCAGTAGTGAGGTGCTCTTATTGTTAATATTATACAGTACACACATACATTTGGTTTGCGTCTGTAACAGACGGTGTACATGTACAGGACTTGTGAAAGTTACTGTTTTTTTTTCACTTTTATTCTCTCAGCCACAATCGCGATACATACTACCGCCCCCCCACCCAGGGATCTGACGCTGTTAGTTTTTATTTGAAACTGGGAGTAACTGTAGATGTGAGTGGTGTTTTGAGGCAATGGAACTGGACATTCTCTGATCTGGAGGGTAAAAGCTGACACACAAACGCTGGTGAATCTGCCTTCTTCGTATCTCACCGTCACTTGACTTTTTTTTATTCAGTTTTATTGAATGTTCCTGCTCACGCTGAATAAGTTTGCGCCTTATGGTCTATAATGTCAAAAAAAAAACAAAAAAAAAAAAACTGAGACATAGTTATATATGATATTTGGAATTATTCATTTTATGACTTGTAGAGTACATTTCGGAAAACATTGTGGCACGGATGCAACATTATTCATATTATTCATATTCATTCGCATAACACCGCATGTTTTTTTTCCCCAATTTTGCCAGTCCCCACATGTTGCTGTTTCTTTTGTACTCCAGGAAATGCAGAGGCAACAATAGTACAGAGAGGTCAGTTCAGAGCTATATGCAATCATCACATTCAAATATTAACAGTACAAACACACGCAAGGACCCGTCCTTCCTACATTTACGACGTGTGTACCTTGCGCACACTTCTCTCTATACTGTGGTTTCTATTACACACCTGAAAGAAAGACAATATATGTGACATTTTGAAGCAATCATTTTATGACCTGAATAGTACCAACCAGAAAACATCATTGCACTAATACAATATTATTTGAAAACAAACAGCGTCAGATCGGGTGTCAATTTATGCTGCCGCTGTTACTTAGAGTCAGATCAGGAGGGGTGGTGTGAGTGGGGGGAGGGAGTTTACAGCTTGATCGCGATTCAGAGAATAAAACTGAAAAAATCTAACTTTTACAAGTACAATAAATTTATACCCAATATCCCATATACAGTATTTGTCTCTTTCTTTTTTTTGACATTGTGCACCAGAAGGCGTGAGCTTATTCAGACAATATTACAAAAACTGACCGCCGTGAGATGGTCAGGTGGTGATGATGCTGCTGTGCTGAGTACAACTTCTGGTGCTGGGTGCAAACACACACGTCTGCCTTGGAAACAACTGGGAGGCCATCTGGCTACATAGCACATGCTAATGGACTGTTCTGCAGTCACAAAATGCAATAGTGGATGCTGTAAGAGATGTGGCCAATGAACTAAGGAATATAAGGGCTGTACTATGTGATAGTGAAGCAGACTGTTCAGAGTATGGTTGTGGCCAAATGCCTAAGTGACAGTGACACTTTCAATAGGGATGGGAAGCACTGTATTCAACATGTTTCAGGAAAATTCATGCTACATTTTACATCCTGCTATTAATTTTCTGCACTGCATAACTCATCAAACTATTTTGTGTCTGGCAAGATGAAAGAAATGATAAATAAAGTTACCAATATTGTCCAACACATTTGCTCTAGTTCAAATACAGCATTGACTTTTTAAAATGTTGCTGAAAGATAGCGGAGTGGAGTATGGGAACCTCCTGCGGCATAATGATGTATGATGGCTGAGCAAGAGACGAGTTATAAGGCGTTTCTACTCCCTGTCAAATGAAGTAATGGAATTTATCTTAAATCATAAATCTGTCAGAGCAGAAGAGTTTTCTTTGTTCATGCACAATGCAGAGTTTATGGCTTATGTTGCATTTCTGTGTGATTTAATTAGCCACTTAATCAAATTCAATTTGCACCTGCAGGGATGTGGTGAAATGCTGGGGAGCTGTTTAACAAAGTAAACCATTTTGAGCAACCCTTGACCTATTTTTAAACAATCTGAAGAGAAAAATGTTACATTTTCCCACTCTGCATAATGTCACGAGCTCTGTGAATACAACTGCACATTCTATGACAAAGGCACTTCTTATCAATCTCATTGTGAAATTCAAAACACACTTTGAAAATTTCAAAATACAGCTTGAATTCTTTTTATTTGTCAGAAACCCTTTTGCTGTAAAACAAGTGGCACATGTGCAGCTAAAGCCAAGACTTTATTGCCAAGCACAGATGAGGTGTCATTACAGCAAAAGATGATTACAGAGTAACAATGAGCTCAAAGCTAAATTCAACAAGGAGGAGCTGTGCACATTTTGGACACAGTCTGCACAGCAGTATGCTTAATGCAACAGACTTGTGACATACATTTTGATCATATTTAGATCTAGCTACATCTGTGAGTTGGAATTTTCAACAACAAACCTCATTACAAATCAGAGACACAACAATCTCACTGATGAGCATCTCAACCAGTGCATGCAGCTTGCATTGACATCCACAAGCCTGTCTTTGACAAACTTACCATGGATAGACAGTGTTACCACTACCAGTATCAAGGTGTGTATTACTTGCTTACACACATTTCATTAAACCTGAAATGTGACCATTTTTACTGAACATGCAGTGGTGTTTGCCCATAATATCTGGACTAATGTGAAAGAAAGTCCATTCATTGTTACAGCTGTTTCAGTATAAGTGCAAGTAACACATGGCATACTGACCATCCAGTATTTTCTGGAATTGGCACTCACGCCCAAAGATTGGAGTGTCATTGGGTAGGGACATTAAAAAGCCAGAGAAAAATAAACAAAAATAACCAAAATAAAGATTATTAGGAAACTATCAGTTATGTATTCCTGAAGGGGGCTTGTGTCTGGTATTAATGAAAGCAGTGCTGATGTCTTCTGACGAGAAGGTTGACACATAGTGCTCTGCATAGATACTGACCATCTTTAGTGAAAAACAATGGTGGGAGCCTATACTAAGCTTGTAATGAATAAGAAATCAAAAAGCTACCTTAACCCAAGAAAAGGTATGGCAATGGTCAAACAAATGTTCAGTTACCATATTTACCAGTTACCATATCCTCATAAGTTATGGTAAATACTGCAAAACCACATGTCTGAGATTTATATAAAAAAAAAAAAAAAAAAAAAGAAAAAGAAAATGCAACTAATATCACTATTAAACACAAGATTATACAATTAGAAGCAGATAGGGTTAAAGTAGGAAACTAGGTTAACTCTATGTCATAGTTTGTGGGACTTTTCTTGGCCCACCAGACCTGGGTTTAACAGCAACTGTGCCTGTGGCCTTCCATTTCCTGATTACATTCCTTACAGCTGAAACTGACAGTTTAAACCTCAGATAGCTTTTTATAGCCTTCCCCTAAACCATGATACTGAACAATCTTTGTTTTCAGATCTTTTGAGAGTTGCTTTTAGGATCCCATGCTGTCACTCTTCAGAGGAGAGTCAAAGGCAGTGATGGCGAACCTTTTTGAGACCAAGTGCCCGAACTGCAACCCAAAACCCACTTATTTATCGCAAAGTGCCAACACGACAGTTTAACCTGAAAACTGAGGTTTTAGTTTTGAAAAAACAACTCATACATTAACATCTTTTGTCTTAAAAGAAAAACACAATAACAGTTTTCAATGATACAAACAACTTTTTATTGAAAGGTAAAAACTTGCATTTGGCATGCTTTTGAACAATTAATGTGATTTTTGCTGTTGCGTGCTGATAATTTGTCTAACCTTGGTCCATACTTTGTAAGTTTGAGAGCAACACATGTAACACTCAGGTCATCTGTTAGTCTGTTTCTGGTGTCAGATTTGATATAATTCAAAGCTGAAAACAGCTGCTCACAAACACAAGATGATCCAGACAAAGTAAGGAAAGCAATCCCAAGTGCTTTCATTGACTTAAAATTATTTGGCAGAGAATTCCACATTTTAAGGATTTCATTTTCAGAACTAACTGTGCTGTCATTTGTCATCCCTTCTGTCTTCTCAAGTGTTTCACGCAGGTCTTCCCCATTAACCTTCGTTCCCGTTCCCTCTCTCTTTTTTTCCCCTTTCCATACTCCTCATGCTACTATTAGATATTACGGGGACGTAGGTCAGGTGTGGCGATTAGCAGCTCCTGGCAACAATTACAGATGCGAACGACTCCTCACCTGTGCACTTAAGAGAGGACCACCCGCATCATGAACCTCCTGGGAACTGCTCCGGGCGCACTACCAAGCCCCCCACTAAGCAGTGAGTGCGGCAATTATCTATTAAAACTGGCCTTTTCAATTTTGAGCTGTGGACCCGCTATATCACATCCCCTCCAAACTAGCTCCTCTCCAACCCAACCACGGGAATCACCTTTGCCACAGACTCAACAGGTTGCCGTCCGCACAGCACCCTCATGCTGCATGTGAGCTACCTGTCTTACCCTAGATAGGAGAGGGAAGAAGCGCTAACAATGGGCTGTTGGGCAGAGGGGCGGGTGATGTGAGAAATGTCCTCAGGCGCATGTGGAGAGGAGGAGGGGAGCAGCCCGGCCCTGCGTCACTCTGGCTTTCTAGTAACAAACTCTGTACTGGGGTGACGTTACGCGTGCCCACAGAGGGGGCTCTGAGTACCCACTCTGGCACACGTGCCATAGGTTCGCCACCACTGGTCAAAGGGAAGCACAACTTGCAACTGACCACCTTAAATACCTTTTCTCATGATTGGACACACCTGTCTATGAAGTTGAAGGCTTAACGAGCTAATCCAACCAATTTGGTTTTGCAAGTAATCAGTATTGAGCAGTTACATGCATTCAAACCAGCAAAATTACAAGGGTACCCACATTTTTGCACAGCCAGTTTTTCACATTTGATTTAATTTCATACAACTAAATACTGCTTCACTAAAAATCTTTGTTTGGAAAACACCCCAGTATTCAGATGTTCCTAGGAAATGAAAGACATACCACTGTTTTCTTTTTTGTTGAAAGTAGAATAAATTATTATGCACTCTGAGAGGGGTTCCCAAACTTTTTCATATGACTGTATGTAAACCCTTCACACATATTTTTAGGTAGTCTATGCACACTGGGGAGATTCTGAAGGACTAGAAAATGTCAAATCTTATCCCATTATATAAAAAGGGTGACTGGGCAGATCCAAGCAACTACAGGCCAGTAAGCTTAATATGCATCACAGGAAAATTAATGGTAGGAATTATTAAGGATAAGATTGAGTAGTACATGGCAAATATAGGAGCTTTCCTGAACAGTCAGCATGGGTTCAGAAAATGGAGGTCATGTTTTACTAACATGCTGGAATTCTATGAGGAGGCAACAAAAGGATATGATCAAAGTGGAGCATGTGATATTATTTATCTTGACTTTCAGAAAGCATCTGATAAGGTGCCACATGAGAGGTTGGGCATCAAGCTAAAAGAAGTGGGAGTTCAGGGTGATGTTTTTAGATGGATGCAGAATTGGCTCAGGCACAGGAAGCACAGGGTGATGGTGCGAGGAACCTTATCAGGATTGTCTTATGTTAAGAGTGGTGTTCCACAGTGTTCAGTGCTAGGGCCGCTGCTATTTTTAATACATACAGTATAAATGATTCAGATAGGATTATAAGCAAGAAGCTATTTAAGTTTGCAGATGACACCAATATAGGTGGATTGGCAGATAATTTGGAATCTGTTAAATCATTACAGAAGGACTTGGACAGCATACAAGGCTTGGGCAGATTTGTGCCAGATGAAATTTAACGTCAGTAAATGTAAAGTATTATGCTATCAATTTCCCGATAAAGTATTAAGAAGCTATTAAGAAGGCAAACAGAATGTTAGGTTATCTAGCATAATATGTGGAATACAAGTCCAAGGATGTTATGCTCAAGCTTTATAATACACTGGTGAGGCCTCATCTGGAGTACAGTACTGTGTGCAATTTTGGTCTCCAGGTAGTAAAAAGGACATTGCAGTGCTAGAAAAGGTCCAGAGAAGAGCGACTAGGTTCATGCCAGGGCTACATTCCAGGATGAATTATGAAGAAAGATTGAAAGAGCTGAGCCTTTTCAATTTAAGCAAAAAAAGATTAAGAGGTGACATGACTAAACTGTTTAAAATTATGAAGGGACTAAGTACAGTGCTGTGGTGGGCTGGCGCCCTGCCCGGGGTTTGTTTCCTGCCTTGCACCCTGTGTTGGCTGGGATTGGCTCCAGCAGACCCCCGTGACCCTGTAGTTAGGATATAGCGGGTTGGGATAATGGATGGATGGATTAGTACAGTGGATCAAGACTGTCATTTTAAAATGAGCTCATCAAGAACATGGGGACACAGTTGAAGTCTTGTTAAGGGTAAATTTCATACAAACACTGGGAAGTTTTTCTTTACACAGAGAACCACTGACACTTGGAATAAGCTACCAAGTAATGTGGTAGACACCCAGCAATGTTACTACAGTAAGGTAAAATATTTTAATGCTAAGGTGAAAGCTACAGCTGGCAAAATTAGTAAGAAATCCTTCTTCACTGAAATAACTTGAAAGACTCATAAGGTGTCTGATCCTAAGAGAAAATGGAGAGTTCATGAAGGAAAACTAAATTAACATTTCACTATGAAATGCTGAAGGGACATATGATTAAATATAATAAGACAGTCAATCTAGAGAGGCAGAAATCTGGGAATTTTTAGCTGTTGGAATATCTCCTAAAAAAGTCTACTGATGTAACATACTACCTCCCTCCATTGTTATTCCTGTTGAACCCTTCACTGAAAAGATTTACTTAAACTTCATACAATAATTTCTCAACTAAAGCCATTCACTTGTGTCCTTGACCCTGCTCCACTTTTTTTTTTTGGAAGAAGTCTCAGTTGCATTAATCAATAACGTACTTGACATAGTTAACTCTTTATTAGATATGGGGGACTTCCAGGATTCACTAAGGACTGTAGTTCTTGCTCCTCCTGCTCAAGAGAAATCATGTAGATTCCTTTGTCTTTGACAACTTCAGACATATTTCTTAACCTGTCTTTTTCAGGTAAAATTCTAGAAAAGTATTTTTTCTGCAATTAAATGACTAGTTGAATAAACATTCTATTCATTATAAGTTTCAATCAGGTTACAGAATAAATCATGGTATTATACCTACCAGGCCCGGTTCGGCCGGTCGTGCAAAGCGCGCATGCACGAAGGCGACCGAACATAGAGGGCGGCCATGGCCGCTGTCAACAAAACACAGGCACGGCGCAGGGCTCGTCTTTTCCCATCGAATGTCGGTAACTTGCTTCAAAGAAAAACGGGCAAGTCACAACATGTGAATTGTGGCAGGTAAAGTACGCAGCACATCAATCAAAAATTTTTGTACTGTTCAGTGTTTGTTTCTACAATCTTTGTTATTGTTAAAAGCGCAAGTTTAAATATAATTTTGGAAGTCGTTTTACCTGTAAATTGGGAGGTAAAGTATATTAAAGTATTACATATCTAGTTCATACGGTTTGGCATGAAGGGACTGTATTAATATAAATTAACTTGCAATATTTTTCCTTAACTTTAGCTTGAAGATGTCGGAAAGGAAAACAAAACGTCAATCTGGTGCCTTTTATAGGAAATGCAAGGCAGAAAAAGATAAACAAGAAGAAAAATTGTGAGATTCTATATTAAAATTTGTTAAATTGGATCAAGATAATCCTCAAAGCTCCAACTCTTGCTCAGCGACGGCTTCAAATTCACATGAAGCCCAATCCAACATAATTGCTTCTTCTGAAAATTCGCCAACTGTAAGTGTCCGGTCGGGCAGTTCTCCTGAATCTGAAGAAAACATAGAAATAGGAATTGAAAACACATCTTCGACCATATCGGCAAGAGTTGACCCAGATGACCCCTTTACGTGGCAGGGAAAATTAACAATTGTTTATTGGAATTACTTGTCGAAAAGGGACCTGCATTAGCTCAAGATAACATCAAATTTTGTACGGACAACAATGGAAAATCGTTCTCAGCTTCTCAATATTTCAGAGTTTTGCCAAATGGTGAAAAGGTTGAAAAAAAATGGTTGGTATATTCGTCCAAGGCAAACAGTACATTTTGTTATTGTTGCAAAGTTAATAAGAAAAGACGTTTTTTTCCGATTGGTGGCACTTAGCTACTCAATTATCCCGACAAGAATCAAGCATTGAACATATGCTAAATTATAAAAAATGGAATGAATTGAAAAAGAGACTTAATAAAAATTTAACTGTGGATTGTGAGCAGCAACGATATTTTGAGTCGGAGAAAAAACGATGGCTTGATATAATTACCAGAATTATTGTGATTGTTCAGTATTTAGCAGGGCAATGCTTAGCTTTTAGAGGCAATTCTGATATATTATATGAAAGGAATACAGTAATGGGAATTTCTTAAAAGCTATAGAAATGCTGGCGAAATTCTACTCAATTATTTCAAATTATATTAATAGTATACAAAAAAGTAAAAAATATAGTCACATGCCTCATTACCTTAGACATTCTTTCCAAAATGAAATTATTACGCTACTAGCTAACTCAATAAAAGCAAAAATTCAAGGCTTGGTAAAAAAAAAAGCAAAACACTTTTCAGTTATTTTAGACCGTACGCCAGATTTAAGTCACGTTGAACAAATTTTATTTGTTATCAGAATCGTTGATATGAGCGTATTTCCTGTTGAAATTAAAGAGTTATTCCTAGGGTTTTATCCTGTTTTGGATGCAACTGGAGAAGGATTGTATAATTATATTACCAATGAATTGTTAGTTAGTTGTGATTTAGATATACAAAACATACGTGGCCAGGGATATGATAATGGTTCCAATATGAAGGGAAAGAAAAGTGGTCTACAAAGTAGGCTTAAGAATGTTAATCCAAGAGCTATGTATATACCTTGTGCATCTCATTCATTAAATTTGGTGGTGAATGATGCAGCCAAGACAACATTTGAGATTGTTGGCTTCTTCAATATTAAGGAGGTAATAAAAAGTTTAAACATGCTAATAGAAGATGACTCCAGAGATATAGAAATTAAAGTTGCAACAAATTCTTTGCTGGGCAACGTGTCCACTATTAAGTTTATTTGTTCAATTTTGATATGGGATGATGTCCTTACAAATATTAATGTCACTAGTAAACTGCTACAATCTCCTAAGTCAACAATTAATGAATCTGTCAAGCTACTCAATAAAATGATCAATTTCCTAAATTCATCTAGATCTGATGCGGCCTTTAACAAATATATTGATGATGCTGCAGCATTAGTGACTAATCTTGATATTAACATGGAAAGAAAATTCGTTTTTTCGATTATGAATGCACTGATGAGCGGACCAAAGATCCAAAATTATTATTTAAAGTTGAATTTTACTTAACAATTGTGGATACTGCTTTGAATTCCATTCAAGAAAGGTTTAACTCCTTAAATGAATGTAACACATTATTTAAATTGCTAACTGAATTCAGGAATATGTCCGAAGATGACTTAAAAAAAAATCTTGTGCAGATTTTGATATTTCCTTACAAGTTTCTAATGGTGATTCAATATCTAGGGATGTTGATGGTGATGACTTGTATAATGAATTAATGAAGTACAAAATCATTAATGATGATATTACTGATCCTTTAAAAAATTTGGAATTTATTGAAGCAAATAATTTAATTTCATCATTTTCCAACTTTTCTGTAGCCTTAAGAATATATTTAACCCTGCCAATCACAGTTGCAACAGGCGAAAGAAGTTTTTTTAAACTAAAAATAATTAAATCTTACTTAAGATCGTGGATGTACCAAGAGAGATTGAGTAATTTAGGTTTAATTGCAATAGAGAAAGATTTGTCAGAATAAAATAACTTAGATGGCACTACTGACGAACTTGCAAGTAAGAAAGCAAGGAGAGTGCAATTTTAATTTAATATTTTATTTAGTGGAATAAATATAATACATGTAATTCAATAATAAACGCTTACTTTTCAAATAGTTTTACTATATATGCATATTCATATTTTGTTTTCCTATAAATATCTTTCAGAGGTGTGATATGAAGAAATAGACTTTTGCTAAATTTTGTCTTTTTCAAGAAAATTTAGTCTATAATCGGCGCTCGCTTTATATTCGGAATTTTACTGATGAATTAATTAAACCGATTCGTTAAATGCGTAAGTCAAGTTTTCTTATACCTACAAAGAAATTTTCTTTAATTCTTTTTGAAATTTTTAATTTTAAATACACTGGTTTATAAAACGAGTGAAGGTATTATAGGGTGAGGGGGCGGCTGAAATTAAATGGCATGATGGCGGCTTCGCCTCTAGAAGCAGGCCCGACACCTACACTGATTAAAGTAGTGAATGTTGTACAATTTAATGTTGACATAGACCACATATTTGTTCATGTTCTCCTAGTCCTAAGCGCAGCATTTGACACCAGAGACTGCAGTATTATTTGAAATTGCTTTATACAAAGGGAGGGTCTTTCTGGCAGTGTCTTAAATTTGTTTCAGTCTTATTTAACAAGTACAAGATTCTTTGTTAGTTATGGTGATTGTAGTTTGGGAATCCATGATATGGTATACAATGGACCAAAATGATTTATTCTGAGCCTGTTGTAATTTTCAGTACAAATACTCATATTAGGCCAAAGTATATAGAAGAACAAGGTGAACTACAGCTATACAGATGGCTTACAACTCTACTATCTATAGCATATGATGATGTTGACATTTTTTTGGCCTCTGTCTTACTTTGTATTTGTGAATGGATTAGATGCAAATTCCTCAAGCTAAATAAGGAAAAAAAAAAGAAATAATGGGAAATAGTGAAGGGCTTAGAAAGAAATTTGATCCCTTAGCATTAAAAGTCAAGAATAAAGAATAAAGAATTTAGGTGCAATCATGGACTCTGATCTAAACTTTAAATTGCACATTAACCATATTATTAGGATTGCATTTTTTTATTTAGGTAATATTGAAAAATTTAGATATCTTATAACATTGCAAGATGCTGAGATATTAATTCACAGTTTTATTTTCAGCTGACTAGTTGACTGTAATGCAGTTCTAACTGGACTACCTAACAAATTGGTTACAGTTCTGAAAGCAGAAGGAAAAATCTTAACCAGAAAAAGAAAATATGAGCACATCTTACTAGTCTTAGAATTGTTACGTTAGTTACCAGTGTCCTTTAGGACATTGCTTCTCCTCATTTCTGGCACTTTTTCCCCCATAGAAGTGTCTTCATTAAACACCAACAAAGGATTCCCCCTTGGTGAATTAAGCATGAACTTCAAAAGCTTGGAATGTAACGGGGTTACACTTTGGTGAATAAAGCATTATTGTTAAGAGAGTGTCCCCCTTGGTGAAGCAAGAGTGACTGTCACAGTGAGGGGAGGAACTGAACACAAACACATGAGCACTGAACAACTGCACGACCTACTCGAAAACCACTACCATTATGAACAATAACATCTTATGACCTATCTACTCCAGGTTGTGACCCACCCAGTAGTTGAGAGATACCACTTTAAAATTGATTTTAAAATGCTGTTAATGGTATAAAAACCTTTAAATAATCTTGCTCTTCCTATATTATGCCTGCCCCTCTACATTCCAAGTCATAACTTTAGATCTTCTAATAGTGGTTTGCTTTTTATTCCAAGCATTTAGCATAAAAAAATGGTGAGGCAGCCTTTTGCTGTACTGTACCAAAAATCTAGAATACATTACCAATACAGATACGTTAGTGTAACACCTTGGGGAAAAAGAAAAAAAAACCTACCTGATGAAAATACTGGGCAGCCACCTGTAACAGTTGAATGAAAGCTTTTGAGTTTTTTTGTTTTTTTTTTTAACACTATTTTTTTCTGTTCTCCTCAGCTATCTGACCTTATCATTGGACTGATCTTTAGAAACTTAAAAAATAAATCTGCATATAAGGACTCTATACTTTTCTTTTAATTATATATCTACCATATGTAAATGAATATTGATTTATTTTTGTATGTTATTTATTTGTATTCTTATCTACGTATTTTTGTTTTTTCTTTTTTTGCAACTGTTTGACATCTTGAGTTACAACCTGTGCATGAAAATGTGCTATAGAATGTTGCTATTGTTGTTTTACTTATACTTAGAAGAAAAATAAGTACCGTATTTTTCGCACCATAAGACGCACTTTTTTCCCCCCAAAAGAAGGTTGGAAATGTCTGTGCGTCTTATGGAGTGAATATTGCATCACAGACCATGATGTGTATTACCTGACAAAAGTCGACATCCAGGGGTAGAGGGCGACAAAACTCACTGTTACGTTACAGGCATTCCCTCTGTGCTTGGAGGAATGTTAGACTCATTGACTCGGCATCTAATCCTTGCGTGTGCGTGAGTTGCGAAATCTAAACAAATATAAACAAAGGCAAGATAGCATCTACATCTCATGAGGGAATGAAGCGAGTGCAGAAAACAAAATACTCAGTATTATCACTGAGTTGGACTCTGGACTCGATAGATTACCAGCCGCTGGACTACTTCAGGCTGTTCTTTCCTGAAGCTGCCTTTCAGCTACTGTCAGACGAGACAAACAGGTATGCAGAGCAATTTTTTGAATCGAGGGCTGTGCTTGCACCGCATTCTTATTTTTCAAACTGGAAACCCACAACAAAACACGAGATGAAGGGCTTTGTGGCATTACAAATATAGATGGGACTAGACTGGCGATATAACTTCAGGGAGCATTGGTCCAAACGTGCTTTGTCCCCGGGTGGCTTTGGACAGGTTATGTCGCGTGATGATAGGTATGTGATGCTGCAAAGTGATTGTGAGCAACTGAGCTTAATAAATTCTGACACTAGCGATGAGGAGTTCTTGGGGTTTCCATAAAACTAGAAGAGTGCTTGAACCTTAAAAGTCTCTCCTTATTTGTTAATGACAGTGATGATGTTTCTTAATACCGCTGTTGAATTTACATGGTTGAAATATTATTCGGCTATATTTTATTAAACATATTAGTGCACCATTTGGTTCAGAATGTTTTTTTTCTTGTTTTCCTCCTCTAAACCTAGGTGCGTCTAATGGTCAGGTGCGTCTTATGGTGCAAAAAATACGGTACATAATACTTAGAAGTATTATTTACTTATTTGGCTAATGCCTGTATCCAAGGTAATACAACAAGTGAGACACAAACGGTTGTATTTCTTTTGTGTTTAAATAATCGAGGTACAGTCTTGGTGGACTCATCATTATCAATGTTCAAACAGTGTTCAGAAGCCATTATGAAGACTAACAGAATGTTAGATGTGTAGAGTACAAGTCAAAGTAGGCCATACTTTAGTGCTTTAAAATGCACTAGTGAGGCCTCATCTGGAGTACTTTGTGCAGTTTTGATCTCCCAGCTGTTAAAAAAAACATAGAAGTACTAGGAAACGTCCAGAGTAGAGTAATAAGTCTGATTCAAAGACTGCAGGGTATGAGTTTTGAGGAAAGATTAAAAGAGTTGAAACTTTTCAGTTTAAACAAACAGAGATAATGCAACATGTTTATAATTATGAAAGAAACTAGTATAGGGCAGAGGTTCCCAGCATATTTTTCACTTGTATACCCTTTAGCAGCTTACTTCCTTAAATAGTACTCTTAATATTAGCAAAATGTTTGTAATTCATATGAATGTTGTTACTAAAAATGTATACATTGTAACTGGAAGTAAATGGGCCAATGGTGGGATAACTAAACAAAGTAATAAGGTTAACAAATACTGCATATATTCAAAAATATAAAGTTACAATAAAAACATGTTTAATTTCTAAATAAATTAATATTACTAAAAACTTTGCCTGAAAATGATTTTTTTAATAAAACACAAAGATAAAGCCCTCTCTTTCAGCTTTGTATTTGCTAATGGCAACAGAAATTTAAGTGTCTTGTCGGTCAACTTTTCATATTCTCAGCTGATGTCTACCAAAAGCTAATTAGGAAGAGGAAGATCTCTTTTTCTAAAGGACAGAAAATATTAATCCAAGATTTTTTAATGTCATATTTTGTGTTTTTTTATTTATTGTCTTTCATCTATATATGCTTGCATATATCCATCTTCTATTTTCCTTATGTTATAAATAAATGGTATTATTTTGTTTATTTCAACAGCCATGTTTTGAACCACAAAAAAATGTACCTGTTTATATACACTTTTGCAGATTTTGTAATTAACAAAGTTCATTGTTCAGAAACTGTACAGATCCCTCCATATTTCTAGCATCCCAGATGGAGGATGAAACACATATCCTACACTCTCATTACCCACATTAATTTACCATCCCTGGGATGGAAAAGTTAAATCCCTCTCATTCCTACAACAGCAGCTTATTTAGTGTTATTCACTTGGGTACTTATTACAAATAATGGCTTCAATAACGTGAATGTTAACAATAAATAAATAAACAAAATAAACATATTCATTTCATCCTAACATGCACTTAATAAATGCTTACCATATCCAAAAATAATTTAGCATAGGCAGCTTGTCATTTTTGGAGTAATACAAGGAAACATAGAAAAACTTGGGCAAGCTGCAGTCTGTAAAAAATGCAGTACTTATTTATAAAGAAAACAAACTTTACAGATTGCAGTTATCATTGGTTTAAAGAGGGTAAAATGCTCATCATACTTTATTAACACTGGTGGAAAGTAACACATTACATTTACTTTCATTACTGTACTTGAGTAGATTTTGTAAGAAATTGTACTATTTAAAGTATTTTAAAATACAGATGCTTTTACTCCTTAGAAAGTATATTTATTTAGTAATGATGCTACTCTGCTACATTTTCAATGCAAGTTGCTACAGAGTATAATTGATTGCTTATGATTAAAATGCGGTGGCATGGTGGTAGCGCTGCTGCCTCGCAGTTAGGAGACCCGGGTTCACTTCCCGGGTCCTCACTGTGTGGAGTTTGCATGTTCTCCCCATGTCTGCGTGGGTTTCCTCCCGGGTACTCCGGTTTCCTCCCACAGTCCAAAGACATGCAGGTTAGGTGGATTGGCGATTCTAAATTGGCCCTAGTGTGTGCTTGGTGTGTGGGTGTGTTTGTGTGTGTCCTGCAGTGGGTTGGCACCCCTGCCCAGGATTGGTTCCTGCCTTGCCTGTGTTGGCTGGGATTGGCTCCAGCAGACCCCCGTGACCCTGTGTTTGGATTCAGCGGGTTGGAAAATGGATGGATGGATGGATGATTAAAATGCCCATTTGTTAGGGATGGGGGGTTGATTTGTTTTCAACCCTATTTTTGTAAAAATTGATTTATTTGTATGGAATGTTGTGTGATTTCAATAAAATAAAAAAAGCCCATTTGCAAAGATCAATTAAAGTAAGTTGTTGGTCACAATAATAGAATGTTAAGTGTTTTTGTAAATGATAAAATGGCTGCTCTCCAGTTATGTCAGTTGGTACATCTTAGTATATCATAGTATAATAGCTCAATGTAGTAGACAAATGGCCAAAAACTGAAAGTGTGCTGTTAAAGACCATAAATTTCATGTGCCACGTCTTTGTTTTCTGCACGTGGAGAAACCTGAAAATTGGAATACACATTTAAAGCTTTCAGTATAGTTGCAAAAGGAGCACCACTCTTTATAATGTAGAAACTTGATGTTCCTGGCTAACCTAGCAGAGCCAGTCAGTCTCAAGGACATAAAACAAAGAACTTTTATTATGCGTGTGAACTCTGTCTATGTGAACTCTTCCTCAAACCCACAAGAACACATGGAAGTTAAGCTTATTTCTTAAACTAGCAGTTTGTTTAAAACATGTAGCATAAATGATAAAAACCATAATTGTTGGTATTTGAAAGATACTGCAGCAAAACTTTAATAGCCAAACAGAGGCAGATTAACAGGTACAGAAGCCAAAGTTGTACCTGTCTATTGTAGTAGTGATGACGATGTATAAAAGGTAAGACACCTCACTGCCATTAATTAAAGGTAAGATCGTTCAGTACACTTACAGTAATAGGGTCAAAAACCACTTAGATTCCTCTATAACTCACCAACACTTATCAAGTTCAGGGATTCCAACTAACAAATGCTGTGCACTGCAATAAAAAAAATAAGTCTCGAGAAAGTAGTTGACAATTTAAAAACAAGGAATACTATGTACTGTGTGTATCTTAGGGTATAAAACTGGTAAGAAACCAGCAATTCATATTGTTATTTTTAGTTTATTTTTATACAGTAATTACATCTCAGTTATTAAAAGAAAAGGGCCCAACAAAATCTGCATTGGGCCACATTACATGTAAATCCACCACAGTAGCCGAGTTATTGTTGCAACTTAGTGTCCAGTTGTCTAAAAAGGATTAATGCATAAGTGAGATGCACTTAGCAAATACAACAGCTGTGTTGTCTTAAAAGTGATTTAATTTTGACACCACACATAACCTGCAACTGACACAAAATGTTGAATTTCTCTAAGCTCATATTTCAAGTAATAATTGACAAAAAGGCAGGGCCTGAAGACATGCACTTCAGATAAGCAGAAGTCGACATCCCTTTTTGTTTGATAAAATTTCTTCTCCAAATTCATGTTTGTATTTTTCTTTTAGTACTTTTATGAATCTGGGTTTTTCAGATTTGCTCCTACAGTATATGGCTGTTGCTATGCTGATTCTACTTGCCCAGTGTCAGCACTATTAAAACCTCTTGTGCTATCTAGATATAAATACCACTTTAATGTGTTTTTCCTCCTATTGCAAATTTTATTTGCAAAACTTTAAGCTTTTCTTTGCTCCCCACTGATGTCTCTGCTGCCTCAAATGATGGTTTGTAATTGATGACTACGGATTTCATTGTTTCTGATTTGTTGCTTACTGCACCTTTGCTAGGAATGCACATAATAATTACAGCTTGAAATGTTACTGCCATATACAGGACACCATGTTGTAAGTCTGTAAAAGGTATCATGTCCTGATGAGCTGAATGACTTCAGGCCTGTTGACCTGACATCATATGTGATGAAGACCATGGAGCGGCTGCTGCTTCACCACCTGAGGCCACAGGTCCGCCACTCTCTTGACCCTCTGCAGTTCACATACCAGGAGAAGTTCGGAGCGGAGGATGCCATCATCTACATGCTACACCGATCCCTCTCCCACTTGGACAGAGGCAGTGGTGCAGTAAGAATTATGTTTCTGGACTTCTCTAGTGCCTTCAACACCATCCAACCTCTGTTCCTTAGGGACAAGCTGACAGAGATGGGAGTAGATTCATGCCTGGTGGCATGGATTGTGAACTTACAGACAGACCTCAGTATGTGCGTCTCGGGAACTGCAGGTCTGACATTGTGGTCAGCAGCACAGGAGCGCCGCAAGGGACTGTGCTTTCTCCGGTCCTGTTCAGCCTATATACATTGGACTTCCAATACAACTCGGAGTCCTGCCATGTGCAAAAGTTCACTGACGACACTGCTATTGTGGGCTACATCAGGAGTGGGCAGGAGGAGGAGTATAGGAACCTAATCAAGGACTTTGTTAAATGGTGCAAATCAGACCACCTACAACTGAACACCAGCAAAACCAAAGAGCTAGTGGTGGATTTTAGGAGGCCCAGACCCCTCACGGACCCCATGATTATCAGTGGTGACTGTGTGCAGAGGGTATAGACCTATAAATACCTGGGAGTGCAGCTGGATGATAAACTGGACTGGACTGCCAATACTGATGCTCTGTGCAAGAGAGGACAGAGCCAGCTATACTTCCTTAGAAGGCTGGCGTCCTTCAACATCTGCAATAAGATGTTGCACATGTTCTATCAGACGGTTGTGGCGAGCGCCCTCTTCTACGAGGTGGTGTGCTGGGGAGGCAGCATAAAGAACAGGGATGCCTCATGCCTGGACAAACTGGTGAGGAAGGCAGGCTCTATTGTAGGCACGGAGCTGGACAGTTTGACATCTGTGGCAGAGCGACGGGCGCTGAGCAGGCTCCTGTCAATCATAGAGAATCCACTGCATCCATTGAACAGTATCATCTACAGACAGAGGAGCAGCTTCAGTGACAGACTGCTGTCACTGTCCTGCTCCACTGACACACTGAGGAAAGCGTTCCTCCCCCACACTATGCGACTCTTCAATTCCACGGGGGGTAAACGTTAACATTATACAATGTTACAGTAATCCCTCGCTACTTCGCGGTTCACTTTTCGCGGATTCACGACTTCGCTGATTTTATATGTAAGCATATCTAAATTCATAACGCGGATCTTTTGCTGCTTCGCGGGTTTCTGCGGACAATGGGTCTTTTTACTTGCTTCCTCAGTTGGTTTGCCCAGTTGATTTCATACAAGAGATGCTATTGGCGGATGGCTGAGAAGCTACCCAATCAGAGCACGCAGTTAAGTTCCTGTGTGCTGCTGATTGGCTCAGCGACGGAGTGTTGCATTAACCAGGAAGTCTCATCTCACTCATTCATCATTAACGTGCTAATGCTTCAGGGGCCCTGTCCAAGCACCAACAGAAGATGCAAATGATTGCAGAAAAGGTAAAAGTTTTGGATATGTTGAAGGAAGGGAACAGCTACACCGCTGCAGGACATCGATTCTTTTTATTTAAAAAGGAGGAAAAGCATATAAGATCTACGGCCGCAGTGTCCTTTAACCAGGGTGCAAAACGAGTTGCAAGTGGACGTGATAAGGCAGTAGTCTGGATGGAACCTGCTTTAGGAATCTTTGCAACAAGGTCGACGACGTCATGACCGCCTACAAGCTGCTACGTGTACTTCGCTATACAGTAAGTGTAAACTTATCTACCGATTTCATATTGCTTAGCAGTTGTCCCTGTTTTTAATAGAGTAAATGGTGGGTTGTAAACAATACAGGGAGGGTTTAAAAACGTCCAAATACACGTTAAATAATTAAATAAATATAGTGTCCCTACTTCGCGGAAATTCAGTTATCGCGGTCGGCCTTGGAACCTATCTCCCGCGATAAGTGAGGGATTACTGTACTTACTGTTACACTTGCCTCGCACTCTCCACCTTACATTTTTTAACTTGCACTGCATTTTTATCACTCTTTAATTAATATTGTTTTTATCAGTATGCTGCTAGAGTATGTGAATTTCCCCTTGGGGATTAATGAAGTATCTATCTATCTATCTATCTATCTATCTATCTATCTATCTATCTATCTATCTATCTATCTATCTATCTATCTATCTATCTATCTATGTGTATATATTTTATAAATACAGTAATCCCTCCTCCATCGCGGGGGTTGCGTTCCAGAGCCACCCGCGAAATAAGAAAATCCACGAAGTAGAAACCATATGTTTATATGGTTATTTTTAGATTGTCATGCTTGGGTCACAGATTTGCGTAGAAACACAGGAGGTTGTAGAGAGACAGGAATGTTATTCAAACACTGCAAACAAACATTTGTCTCTTTTTCAAAAGTTTAAACTGTGCTCCATGACAAGACAGAGATGACAGTTCTGTCTCACAATTAAAAGAATGCAAACATATCTTCCTCTTCAAAGGAGTGCGTGTCAGGAGCACAGAATGTCACATAGATAGAGAAAACAATCTCTAGCAAACAAATCAATAGGGCTGTTTGGCTTTTAAGTATGCGAAGCACCGCTGCACAAAGCTGTTGAAGGCGGCAGCTCACACCCCCTCCGTCAGGAGCAGGGAGAGAGAGAGAGAGACAGAGTTTGTTTTTCAGTCAAAAATCAATACGTGCCCTTCGAGCTTTTAAGTATGCGAAGCACCCGTTTCAGGAAGCAGCTGCACAAAAGATAGCAACGTGAAGATAATCTTTCAGCATTTTTAGACGAGCGTCCGTATCGTCTAAGTGTGCGAACAGCCCCCCCCTGCTCAATCCCCATACGTCAGGATCAGAGAAAGTCTGTGCAAGAGAGAGATAGAGAAAAGTAAGCAATCTAGCTTCTCAGCCATCTGCCAATAGCGTCCCTTGTATGAAATCAACTGGGCAAACCAACTGAGGAAGCATGTACCAGAAATTAAAAGACCCATTGTCCGCAGAAATCCGCGAACCAGCAAAAAATCCGCGATATATATTTAAATATGCTTACATATAAAATCCGCGATGGAGTGAAGCCGCGAAAGGCGAAGCACGATATAGCGAGGGATCACTGTATGACTTTTGGTAAATAAATGCATATGATTTTGCAAATCACAACACATATAGCTGAAAGTATTTACTAATTTAGGTTATTTTTTCTTAAAGTAACTAAATTGTAGTTGAGCAATTATTTCAGATTGTACTTTTTTAGTTTTACTTGAGTAGTTTCCGTGTCTGTTACTTTTATGTTTACTTCACTAAACTTTTGCCTAATTAACAATACTTCTACTTGAGTAGGATTTTTTAGTACTCTTTTCACCTTTGTTTATTAAAGAAGCAACTCTTTATCCATATTTTACATTAACGCTCTAGGAAATAAAAAGACAGTAAAGATAATATTATGATGAAAACAAATTGCACTTACATTTAATGTCCATTGCATTTCGTTTCTGAGTTGATTTCAGCTTTACAGTTCTAGTAACATCTCTACCTTCTGTAGCTCTCTGGAGAATTCTGAGAACCTCTGCATTCTGTAGAATTAAATTTTATAAAGTTTATTCGTAATAACCATGTGACTAAATTTATTTTGTCTCTTTACAGGAAAAAATAGCATATATATTTACCAAATTCTGGGACTCTCCTCACTGAATAATAGTAAAAGCAAATTAGAACCTGCCTATAAAGTAGTGTCAACGGCTGTACTCTGAGCCTCTCCTGGATGTGTGTGCTTCTCACCCTGTTTCTAAGAGAGAGCCCAGCCACCCAGCGCAAACAGTTCATTTTGGCCACTTGTACCTGCAAACTCATTCTTTTGATCATTACCCAAAGCTCTTGACCACCCTGAGATGAGACAGGGAGCTGTCACTTACTCTGCCATATACTGTTAGGTCCATAAATATTTGGACAGAGACAACTTTTTTCTAATTTTGTTTCTGTACATTACCACAATGAATTTTAAATGAAACAACTCAGATGCAGTTGAAGTGCAGACTTTCAGCTTTAATTCAGGGGGGTGAACAAAACGATTGCATAAAAATGTGAGGCAACTAAAGCATTTTTTTAACACAATCCCTTCATTTCAGGGGCTCAAAAGTAATTGAACAATTGACTCAAAAGATATTTCATGGGCAGGTGTGGGCAAGTCCGTCGTTATGTCATTATCAATTAAGCAGATAAAAGGCCTGGAGTTGATCTGAGGTGTGGTGCTTGCATGTGGAAGGTTTTGCTGTGACCAGATAACATGCGGTGAAACATACGGTGAAAGAAGCCGTCCTGAAGCTGCGAAAACAGAAAAAAACCCATCCGAGAAATTGCTACAACATTACGAGTGGCAAAATCTACAGTTTGGTACATCCTGAGAAAGAAAGCAAGCACTGGTGAACTCAGCAATGCAAAAAGACCTGGACGTCCACGGAAGACAACAGTGGTGGATGATCGCAGAGTCATTTCCATGGTGAAGAGAAACCCCTTCACAATAGCCAACCAAGTGAACAACACTCTCCAGTGGGTAGGCGTATCGATATCCAAGTCTACCATAAAGAGAAGACTGCATGGAAGTAAATACAGAGGGTGCACTGCAAGGTCCAAGCCACTCATAAGCCTCAAGAATAGAAAGTCTAGATTGGACTTTGCTACAGAACATCTAAAAAAGTCAGCACAGTTCTGGAAAAACATTCTTTTGAACAGATGAAACCAAGATCAACCTCTACCAGAATGATGGCAAGAAAAAAGTATGGAGAAGGCGTGGAACAGCTCATTATCCAAAGCATACCACATCATCTGTAAAACACGATGGAGGCAGTATGATGGCTTGGGCGTGCATGGCTGCCAGTGGCACTGGGACACTAGTGTTTATTGATGATGTGACACAGGACAGAAGCACACAAATGAATTCTGAGGTGTTCAGAGACATACTGTCTGCTCAAATCCAGCTAAATGCAGTCAAATTGATTGGGCAGTGTTTCATGATACAGATGGACAATGACCCAAAACATACAGCCAAAGCAACCCAGGAGTTTATTAAAGCAAAGAAGTGGAAAATTCTTGAATGGCCAAGTCAGTCACCTGATCTTAACCCAATTGAGCATGCATTGCACTTGTTGAAGACTAAACTCAGACAGAAAGGCCCACAAACAAACAGCAACTGAAAGCCGCTGCAGTAAAGGCCTGGCAGAGCATTAAAAAGGAGGAAACCCAGCATCTGGTGATGTCCACGAGTACAAGACTTCAGGCTTTCATTGCCAGCAAAGGGTTTTCAACCAAGTATTAAAAATTAACATTTTATTTCCAGTTATTTAATTTGTCCAATTACTTTTGAGCCCCTGAAATGAAGGGATTGTGTTAAAAAAATGCTTTAGTTGCCTCACATTTTTATGCAATCATTTTGTTCACCCCACTGAATTAAAGCTGAAAGTCTACACTTCAACTGCATCTGAGTTGTTTCATTTAAAATTCATTGTGGTAATGTACAGAACCAAAATTAGAAAAAAGTTGTCTCTGGTCAAATATTTATGGACCTAACTGTACATGTTTAAAAATATTAGATTGGCTTAAATGTTAAATCTAAATTGGTTTAGAACAATATTGCACAGATGTACAGTACATTTTAAAAAATGTAATCACTTTTATTATTAACGTTTTACTAAACTCTAACGTGATGTAAACATTGTAATTATATTGCATATTTCGTTTCAAAAAATGTAAACGAAAAACTATTTTCAATTAACACAAATCTTAATTATTTTAATTTTGTCGACATGTTAAATGGTTCCCACAGACCCAAACACAACGTAAATGTTATTATATTTCACAGAAATGATCTGTATTGTTTAGTTTGATGTATGACACAACATGAATGCAGAAACCCTCTGAACTTCACAATGATGTGTATTATTTGGTTTGATGTACTGTTTTTCCTTCTCATTTTTATCATTTTTGAACGGGTCCTTGACCCAACGTTACTTTCCGGGCTTTGCCAAGACATTCCAAAAGTAATTTTACGAAGTCAGTCCTGAAATGGCGGTGATGTCACTTCCGGGTCTGTAACTGTGGGTCTACAACTGCAGTGATGTATGGTGCTGTGGCTCTGCAAGTGGATATTATTGTCTTGAGCTGGTGACCAAGGAGGCAAAGAACTAAACTTTTTAGACTTTTTAGAAATCAATTTCACTTTTATCTAATATTCTTCAGGCCAAATACAGGCTAATGATTTTGGTTGTGCACTAACAATAACATGATTAGGAAAAATATAAGGTGAATCAGAAATTACCTGAACAATACAAATCATTCAAATTTTCAGTTTGCCTAAAATTGTCTAACACTGTTTTCCAAACAGTCCATGTTTACCACTAACTCTATGTTAACTAAATATACTGTATTTAATATGTTAAACTATCTTTACTATTGGTAAGTTAAAAGTATTACAGGCTGCACAGCATGAAAATACGCCCTCAACAGACAGTGAATAATTAAAACTTCCATTTCTAGAACCAGCTTAATAAGGCTGATCGTGTTACTGACATCAGTGAAGATCAAGGATGCCAGCTCTTCACAATATAATGAATGGGAATACTTCTATTTAAACATTACTGGTACTGACTGGAGACTAAGACATACTGACATGCTGACATCATCATTGCAAATGAAAGAGAAGCAGCTGAGAGTTTTTGTGTTCTGTGGTGTGAGAGTTAACCAAAAATGCATTTTATTCCTAAAAAGTTTGTCTTTTGGTGTCCACTAAGGAACTATATTGGAATGTTTAGAGTTTTTTTCCCTTTAGACAGGTTTTCTGCTTTTTTTCACCTGCATAGGTGCAAAACCAGTGAGTGTCTGGGGGAGTGTTTGGAAAAATTACTTGTTACTTGTACTTGTTCTTGTTATTTTTATTAAAACTAGCATCAGCGAGGCAGTGCATCTCTGTAAGTAAATTGCCAGATTTTTAGTGACCAATAGTTATAACTAAGAGAAACAATGATTCCTTAGTGGAAGAAAAAAAGGCAGTGGCTGACTTCAAAGCGTTAAGGACAGTGGTATGTAGGCAGGTGACTAGTGTTAAGGCGCCGATCAGGTTGAAGTAGCAGCATGAACAGACAAGACAGTAAGTAATTAACTAGCTGCGGAGAGTCAGTAAATGAGTTTTTTCAGACTGAATATTTCTTAGAGGTCAGGAAAGTAGTGCGGTTAAGAGAGCAACACAAAGGAATACAAAGTGTGTGAGTGCAGGACTTTTAAGTCAAGAATAAGAGTGCAAAACTAGGAGAGCAGGCAAAGAAAAGTAAACCTCACAGAAGGGCAAATAGCAACTAGTCAAGAGGGAATAACTAAAGCAATTCTTTAATCTAATCCTTTTGACCTAAATTTGTAAGGTTTACCATTTCAGTTAAATCACTTCATTTAAATAAAAAAGGAGCAGTTTAGTACTCCAATGTCAAATTTTAATAATGAGGCCAGAGCAACGCAAGTCCTATTGAATGTTGGACTTTTTAAAGGATGGCTTGAAGAAGTTAATCTTTTATAAGGGCTACATCTGCAGGAGAAGCCAGCTGATCTAGCATCTTGAGCTCAGGGTCGCTGAACTGGAGGAGTAGTTTGCTAGCCTACGATGTAGTAGAGAATTGGCAGATCTGGCCCAGATGTCCTTTAGAGAGATTATATGCACCCCTAAAGTTGGTTCTGGAGAAGAGTCCAGACCAGACAGGTAGAGATAGGTGGGTCACAATCACAAAGAGTGAGGTAAAGGATGCACAATGTCTTGGGGCATCAACCCTAGAACTGGAAGGGTCAGACACTTTTCAGGTCCTTGCGGAGATGGATGTTGTCTCTAAAGAATTCTGAGGTGTTAGACAGGCATGAGGAGCCCCAATGAGCCACCTCAAAACTAGTTCCTGGAACTCAATCATTAGGGGTATTGAAGCACAGGTTTGCTCCAGAGACAGAGAGTTTCACATGGTGTGGTACCTTCTGGGTGTACAGGTGGCAGACCACCCAGGAATAAATAAGAGTAGTTTGAAAGTAAAAGAACTGTCAAGAAGGATGAGAAATGCATCAGGAATAGTAAAGGAGAATTAAAAAATACAGTGAAATAGCAGAGACTCTGGACTTGCATAGATAACCTCCCAACAGTAAAAGGGACTACTAAGGAGGCAGTAAGCGATTTAGAAATTGCAGCGGAAGAAGTACTACTTAGATTAAATAGGCTGAAATCAAACAAATCACCAGGACCAGATAATATTTACCCTCAAGTTGTTAAGGAGGTTAGGCAGTACACATATAAACCCTTAAAACATATTTTTAGGAAGTCACTGCGCACTGGAGAAATTTCCAAGGACTAGAAAATGGCAAATATTATTCCTTTATATAAAAAGGGTGACTGGGCGGATCCAAGCAACTATAGGCCTGTAAGGTTAACGTGCATCACAGGTAAATTAATGGAAGGAACTATTAAGGGTAAGACTGAGCAACACATGGCAAGAACTGGAACTTTACTGAAAAGTCAGCATGGGTTCAGAAGAGGGAGGTCACCTTTTTATCAACATGCTGAAATTCTATTAGGAAGCAACAAAAGGATATGATCAAAGTGGAACATATGATATTATTTATCTAGACTTTCAGAAAGCATTTGATAAGGTGCCACAGGAGAGGGTGGCCATTAAACTAAAAGAAGTGGGAGTTCAGGGTGTTGCTTGTAGATGGATGCAAAATTGGCTCAGACACAGGAAACAGTGGGTTATGGTTCAAGGAACCCCTTTAAAATTGGCTGATATTAACAGTGGTGTTCAAAAGGGGTCAGTAGTAGGGCCATGCTATTTTCAATTTACATAAATGATTTGGATAGGAATATAAGTAAGAAGCTGATTAAATTTGAAGATGATACCAAGATAGGTGGATTGGCAGACAATCTAGAATATGTTGAATCATTACAGAGGGAGTTGGACAGCATACAGGCTTGGGCAGATTTGGGGAAGATGAAATTTAATGTAAGTAAATGTAAAGTATTATATAAAGGAAATAAAAATTTTAGGTTTAAATACACAATAGGAGGTCTTGTTGTGGCATGAAATTTTGTATATAAGTTGATAATATTTTGTGCGTGTTTTTTTGTGACTCAGACAATGCAAGTGTAGCATTAGTGTTTCAGGATTTCATTGATGAGAACACCTATACTTTCATGTCTAACTAAATAACCAACCTTCCTGAGTCCTTTAGGACTGAGTCAGGATTTTAATTTTATTGCAGGTTTGGGGTTGCCTCATACCTGTTAGGTAAGCGATTCTCTGCAGGACAGGAAGGCCACCTAGCTGGAATGCTTGAACTCAATAAATGGTTTTGGGAGCAGGAATGAAATACATTGTGTACCCTCCATTAGTGTGAAGTATGGCTGTTATGGGATTTGGATTGGTTTTGAATCAGAAGCCATTCTGTACCACAGAACTCTATTGGCCTTATGATTTGGACAGAGAATGTATAAATTTGGTCGCTTTACCCCGACTTCTCTCATTCACACTATGGCTAAAAGAAGACCACACTGAGAAGCACAACTCGGGAGGCATATACAGTAATCCCTCCTCCATCGCGGGGGTTGCGTTCCAGAGCCACCCGCGAAATAGGAAAATCCGCGAAGTAGAAACCATATGTTTATATGGTTATTTTTAGAATGTCATGCTTGGGTCACAGATTTGCGCAGAAACACAGGAGGTTGTAGAGAGACAGGAACGTTATTCAAACACTGCAAACAAACATTTGTCTCTTTTTCAAAAGTTTAAACTGTGCTCCATGACAAGACAGAGATGACAGTTCTGTCTCACAATTAAAAGAATGCAAACATATCTTCCTTTTCAAAGGAGTGCAAAGCAAGCAGTCAAAAAAAAAATCAATAGGGCTTTTTGGCTTTTAAGTATGCGAAGCACCGCCGGTACAAAGCTGTTGAAGGCGGCAGCTCACACCCCCTCTGTCAGGAGCAGGAAGAGAGATAGAGAGAGATAGAGAGAGACAGATAAAAAAAATCAATACATGCCCTTTGAGCTTTTAAGTATGCGAAGCTCCGTGCAGCATGTCCTTCAGGAAGCAGCTGCACACAGCCCCCCTGCTCACACCCCCCTACGTCAGCGCAAGAGAGAGAGAGAGAGAGAGAGAGAGAGAAAGTAAGCTGGATAGCTTCTCAGCCATCTGCCAATAGCGTCCCTTGTATGAAATCAACTGGGCAAACCAACTGAGGAAGCATTGTACCAGAAATTAAAAGACCTATTGTCCGCAGAAACCCGCGAAGCAGTGAAAAATCCGCGATATATATTTAAATATGCTTACATATAAAATCCGCGATGGAGTGAAGCCGCAAAAGGCGAAGCGCGATATAGCGAGGGATCACTGTAGAGAAAGGCATGGGGTCTGTTCTGAAGAAAGCTGACTTAACTAGAGACATATAAGTAACAACAAGTGTGAGTGCCACTTGAAACTACCCATCACCATTTATCAGGTTGTAAGGTTGCCAATATTCGCATGTACTCTTCTTATTGATAATATTTTATGATATTATCAGCAATACATTATTTAATGTCATAACTTAACTCCTGCTTGTTTTTTACTCTATGAAATTGTCTGAGGTTATAGATGAAGAAGGGAAGTTGGGAAGAAGTTATAAAGTGGTAGGTCTATGGGATTTGAGACATTCTGATAGTCTGCACAATAAAGGGGAAAGTAGAGCAATATAGAACTCTACCAAGACAAAACATATCTGAAAATTGAAAGTACACCTTATGAGAAGGACTTAGGAGTCTTAGTGGACTCAATACTATTATCTGCCAGACAGTGGTCAGAAACCATTAAGATGGCTAACAGTATGCTAGGTTATATGGTACAATGTGTGGCATACAAGTCCAAGGAGGTTACACTTAAGTTTTTAACACAATGGTGAGGTATCATCTAGAGTACTGGGTACAATTTTTGGTTTCCAGGCTACCAAAAGAACATAGCAATGCTAGAAAAAATTCAGAGAAGACAGACTGGTTGACTCCAGGGCTACATGGGATGAGTTATGAAGAAAGATTAAAAGAGCTCTACCGTATAAGTTTAAGCTGAAGAAGATTAAGAGGAGACATGGTTTAAGTGTTTAAAATTATGAAGGGAATTAGTACAGTGGATCAAGGACTGTTATTTTAAAATGAGTTAATCAAAAACAAGGGGACACAGTTGGAAAGTTGTTAAGGACAAATTTTGCATAAACATTAGGACATTTTTCTTTACAAAGACAACATTAGACACATGAAATAAAGTACCAAGTAGTGTGGTAGACAAGGACTTCAGGAACTTTCAAAACTAGACTTGATGTTATTTTAGAAAATTGAAATGGATAGGACTGGCAAGCTTGTTGATCTAAAGACCTGTTCTCGTCTAGGTTGTTCTAATGTTCTAATGACAACTGAACAAGGTATTTTGTAAATATGGCCATAAATCATGTGGAGGCAGACATGAGTAAATGCTACAATACTGGTGAAGCATCATGCACAACGCTATTCTCATAAACAAACAATTTATTTCAATATTACTATTGTGGTCTCCTTGCTAGTGTTACATAATGTACTTTGGAACAACCATGTAGCAACTGAAAATTTTACCACACTCAAATTAATTCAAACAATAACATATTTATAAAAATGGAAAAAAAAACCAAGACATTATTTATTTATACAACAGCTCTACAGTTAGCAATCATAACAGAGCACATAATGCAAAGAAAGTTTGAGGGTACTGTATATATTTTCTCTCCACTATTTTGTTATATAATTTGAAGTTACACAATCAGTTTTCCAAATTGCCAAAGATTAAAAAAATTATGTTACACTCAATGTTTTAGGGAATATTTTATATATACTACATCACCAAATATTACACATACTACATTGAAAAAAATATTCTTTATACTAAGAAATTATTTCAAAACTCTTCATGGTCCCATGACCTTGTAATGGAGTATGTATGTACAGAAAATGTTTAAATGTACTTCATATGCAAATAATCTCAATCTGTAAAAAGTAAACCAAAAATGTTTTTATTTCTGTAAGACTCTGCATACTTTAAATACTTACTTTATCATTTGTATCCTCAGCATATTCCAATGGAGTAAACTGATGTTTGTTACGAACATTTACAGATGCCCCAGAGTTAACCAACAGCTCTACCAAAAGTGAGTTATTTGCTCTTGCAGCCTCGTGTAATGCTGTATTTCCTTGACTGTTTGAGATATTCAGTGAAGCTCCACTCTGAAGATCAAAGGGTGAAACATCAATTTCAGTAAGCACAACAGTCTAAGTAAAGAAATATAAATCTCAAGGCTAAAAACGTTAGAGAAAAAAAAGTCTCCAGTGTTCTCTAAACAACAATAATTTATTTTAAAAAAACATATGAATTGTGTCCTGGTTATAGAACATGACATACTGTGTAAGAGTAGTTAATAAGGTATTAGAAAAACTTGTATACTGCAAAAGAACAGTGTCAGTTTAAAACTCTAATATCTTAAATTTTAATCATACCACACTCAGAAGTGCTATTTCTCATATTAACTCAGTAACTAAGCAAAAAACATCAAACCTGTCCTTAATCTACTCTTCATTTAAGATAATTGAAGCATTTTGTATCCTCTCATAATATTGATAAAGTAAAACAAAGATTTCTATGTACCAGAAGACAATATTGTCAATTTTTATTTTTATTGCAAGTGGAACTTTAATATGCATTGATCTTTATGAAACATGGAGTTTTATTTATAATTTAGCAAAATAGAACAATAGAACAAGTTCAGTTAGCTGCATTATTAAACAAACCTTAAAACTCAGCAGATTTTATTTTATAAACTTTAACTGATTTTAAATAGTAACAGTCTTTCCTTCAGAGGCTCCACAGTACTAGGGCAGACCTATCAAATTGTGGCCGGTGGACCACATGCAGGTCAGAAGCAACCCCTGAGTGGCCCACTGGCCCAGCCTGTGGTCCCATCAGAAACGCAGAGAAAAAGCGAGAAAGACACATTTCAATAAATTCCTGCAGTAGTACTGACTATGAATGTAACAGTTCCCATAGCCTAGCAACATTCAACCCACAATGCTGTGCATTGTTGTTGTGAGTCTGGAAGTGGTGGTAGTAGTCTATAATACAGTGATTTATAGACTGTATATTTTTTTTTTTGTGATGGTATCTCGGCTGTGACAGCTGGTTGTGGTATCAACTACATACTAAATGATTCTATTATTAATTGTGTGCTGAGTCTTAGTTATATTTCAGTTTCACTAAGTGAGAGCGAACATGGGTTTTCGCAGATTGTTAATCCAATTAAGAGTCTCATTACTAACAAGCACTGTCTCCACACTTCTCTTCATATGATTGGTTGGCCCTTCATTCACATATTTCAGTCCTGCGGATTTATGGCTGTTAAGAGGACGATGATCGGCAAATGACACTCAAAGCAAAGAATGAATTAAAAAGACTGCATTTGATTAAAACATGCAAAAAGTTTGGAATTTTCTTTAAAACTCAGTCAAATTAAGTACTCATTGCTTTGCGGGACAACAAATATTTTTTGTAGAATGTAGAGCTTGTTATTATCCAGTGGTTAATATTCTTCAATTGTGGAAATTCAACATTTGTAATTTTACACTGTCAGGCACAATATTATGCAGCATGATATGCCAATGCAGTATGCCGAAGGAGAAGAAGAGGGGGGAGACGTGTCCGGAGGCAGGAGGAGAGGAGGAAAGTAAAGAGAGTGGAACTGAGGGTAGGAACTTTGAATGTTGGCAGTGTGACTAGTAAGGGGAGAGAGTTAGCAGATATGATGAAGAGAAGGAAGGTTGATATATTGTGCATGCAAGAGACTAAATGGAAGGGGAGAAAGGCCAGGTGGATTGGAGGTGGATTCAAAATGCTCTATCTTAGTGTGGATGGGAGTAGAAATGGGGTAGGAGTTATTCTGAAGGAACAGTATGTCAAGAGTGTTTTGGAGGTGAAAAGAGTGTCAGGCAGAGTAATGATTATGAAGCTGGAAATTGGAGGTGTGATGATGAATGTTGTTAGTGCACATGCACCGCAAGTTGGGTGTGCAATGGGTGAGAAAGATTTTTGGAGTGACTTGGATGAAGTGATGAACAGTGTACCCAAGGGACAGAAAGTGGTGATTGGAGCGGATTTCAATGAGCATGTTGGTGAAGGGAACAGAGGAGACGAGGAGGTGATGGGTAGGTATGGTGTCAAGGAGAGGAATGAAGAAGGTCAGAGGATAGTGGATTTTGCCAAAAGGATGGACATGGCTGTGGTGAATATGTATTTTAAGAAGAGGGAGGAACATAGGGTTACGTACAAGAGTGGAGGAAGATGCACACAAGTAGATTACATCCAATGCAGAAGAGTTGATCTGAAGGAGATTGAAGACTGCAAAGTGGTGGCAGGGAAAAAGTGTAGTTAAGCAGCATAGGATAGTGGTCTGTAGGATGATGTTGGAGATCAAGAAGAGGAAGAGAGTGAGGGCAGAGCCAAGGATCAAATGGTGGAAGTTGAAAAAGGAAGACTACAAGGTTAAGTTTAGGGAGAAGGTGAGACAGGCACTGGGTGGCAGTGAAGAGTTACCAGACAGCTTTGAAACCACAGCAGATGTAGTAAGGGTGACAGCAAGAAGAGTGCTTGGCATGACATCTGGAAAGAGGAAGGAGGAAAAGGAAACCTGGTTGTGGAATGAGGAAATACAGGAGAGTATACAGAGGAAGACGATGGCAAAGAAGAAGTGGGATAGTCAGAGAGATGCAGAAAATAGACAAGAGTACAAGAAGATAAGGCGCAAGGTGAAGACAGAGGTGGCGAAGGCTGAAGAAAAGGCGTATGATGAGTTGTATGAGAGGTTGGACACTAAGGAGGGAGAAAAGGACCTGTACCGATTGGCTAGACAGAGGGATTGAGCTGGGAAAGATGTGCAGCAGGTTAGGGTGATAAAGGATAAAGATGGAAACGTACTTACAAGCGAGGAGAGTGTGTTGAGTAGATGGAAAGAGTACTTTGAGAGGCTGATGAATGAAGATAACGAGAGAGAAGAGGTTGGATGATGTGGAGATAGTGAATCAGGATTTGCAACGGATTAGCAAGGAGGAAGTAAGGATAGCTATGAAAAGGATGAAAAATGGAAAGGCCGTTGGTCCAGATGACATGCCCATAGAAGCATGGTGGTGTTTAGGAGAGATGGCAGTGGAGTTTTTAACCAGATTGTTTAATGAAATCTTGGAAAGTGAGAGGACACCTGAGGAGTGGAGAAGTAGTGTACTGGTGCCAATATTTAAGAATAAGGGGTATGTGCAGGACTGCAGTAACTACAGGGGAATACAATTGATGAGCCACAGCATGAAGTTATGGGAAAGAGTAGAGGAAGCTAGGTTAAGAAGTGAGGTGATGATTAGTGAGCAGCAGTATGGTTTAATGCCAAGAAAGAGCAACACAGATGCAATGCTTGCTCTGAGGATGTTGATGGAGAAGTTTAGAGAAGGCCAGATGGAGTTACATTGCGTCTTTGTGGACCTGGAGAAAGCATATGACAGGGTGCCTCAAGAGGAGCTGTGGTATTGTATGAGGAAGTCGGGAGTGGCAGAGAAGTACGTAAGAGTTGTACAGGAAATGTACGAGGGAAGTGTGACAGTGATGAGGTCTGCGGTAGGAGTGATGGATGCATTCAGGTTGGAGGTGGGATTACATCAGGGATCGGCTCTGAGCCCTTTCTTATTTGCAATTGTGATGGACAGGTTGACAGACGAGATTAGACAGGAGTCCCTGTGGACTATGATGTTTGCTGATGACGTTGTGATCTGTAGCAATAGTAGGGAGCAGGTTGAGGAGACCCTGGAGAGATGGAGATATGCTCTAGAGAGGAGAGAAATGAAGGTCAGTAGGAACAAGACAGAATACATTTGTGTAAATGAGAGGGAGGTCAGTGGAATGGTGAGGATGCAGGGAGTAGAGTTGGCGAAGGTGGATGAGTTTAAATACTTGGGATCAACAGTACAGAGTAATGGGGATTGTGGAAGAGAGGTGAAAAAGAGAGTGCAGGTAGGGTGGAATGGGTGGAGAAGAGTGTCAGGAGTAATTTGTGACAGATGGGTATCAGCAAGAGTGAAAGGGAAGGTCTACAGGACGGTAGTGAGACCAGCTATGTTATATGGGTTGGAGACGGTGGCACTGACCAGAAAGCAGGAGACAGAGCTGGAGGTAGCAGAGTTAAAGATGCTAAGATATGCATTGGGTGTGACGAGGATGGATAGGATTAGAAATGAGTACATTAGAGGGTCAGCTCAAGTTGGACGGTTGGGAGACAAAGTCAGAGAGGCAAGATTGCGTTGGTTTGGACATGTACAGAGGAGAGATGATGGGTATATTGGGAGAAGGATGCTAAGGATAGAGCTGCCAGGGAAGAGGAAAAGAGGAAGGCCTAAGCGAAGGTTTATGGATGTGGTGAGAGGACATGCAGGTGATGGGTGTAACAGAACAAGACACAGAGGACAGAAAGATATGGAAGAAGATGATCCGCTGTGGCAACTCCTAACGGGAGCAGCCGAAAGAAGCAGAAGAAGAAGATACACCTAAGCTGGTGGTGCAATAATAGCGCTGCTCCCATGCAATCAAGAGATGTAAGCAAAGAAATATAAGCAAAGAAACAACAAAAGTTGTTTTCAGCCAAGCACCATAAACTTCCAGGAAAGGCTGTGTGAGTTGGCTCCACTGCCAAGGCTACCCCAAACCCTGAACTGAATTAATCAATTTTGCTATTTCTGTTGTGAAAAAAGATATTATCAGTATAGCTTTCTATATGTATTACCAGTAAAACAAATCTTCCTCATATACAGTAGTTGAAAAGCTCATGATTACAATGGTTGTCAAATAAAGATAAAAATGTACCATATTGAAGACTTACGCCTATTTCATATTTACCAGAAATTCTGATATTTCAAAATGTAGTTTGTAAACTAATTAATGTAGAAATTTCAAATGTGTTTAAAACTGTATTAGACTACATGTTTAATAGAAGCATATTTGGAAAAGAAATGCAAAGAAATTCAAAATAAGCACTGAACTTGAAATAATACATTTTTAATCATATAAACTCTTGACTACATGCTAAATCAGTACATACAGCAAAGCATAAACTAAAAAAAATGATACTAAAATATATCAGCTCCATGTCACAGTAATATTATACATTTAACTGATAAAATACCTCTAGCAAGACCTTCACTGTATCATGATCACCTCGCAAGACCGCATGGATCAAAGGTGTGTTCCCAAAATGGTCCTTCTTATTCATCTTGGCATTACATCCTAGTAGGTACCTCACAGTCTAGCACAATAAAAGAAAAGTATAATTAACCTTAATTTTAACATTGCTCAAAATTACAGTATATTCTGGGCCAGTGCTTGGCTTTTTAAACTAAACTGTTCTTTTAGAAATTAGCTGAAACATACTTGCTTTAATAAACAAAATAATAAAATATTTGCCTACAGTAGGAAAATAATATTAATCCACAATATAAACACAAACAATATTAATCCAAACAATAAACACCAGTTTAATTAAAATCATAGCTGACTATTTGGTAGATACTGACCTGGAGGTTACCATTTTGGCAGGCCAAATGAAGAGAAGTAGCACCGTGTGTATTTTCTATATTGATGTTGGCACCATGGGCAATTAACAACGAGACTAAATTTTCCCTTCCATGAAGTGCAGCTACATGGAGGGGAGTGAAGCCATCCTGGTTGCTAACATTAATTTCAAAGCCACATATTTGGTTGTAGGTCACCTTCTGGGAAAAAACAGAAATGGATAAAATCTTTAATGTTAATAATTGTTTATCAATGATTATTATTATAACCAAAATCACTAAATCAAAATGTCAACAACCCCGATTACATTATTAATATTAAATTGCACCTTTAAAGAAAAAACAAGAAACAATATTTCTAATTGAGACACAGTTGTTTACATTCCATTAAGAAAAGGATTTGCTCTGCTGCAAACTGTATTAACCCACCAGTGTAAAAAAAAAAAAAAAAAAAAGCACACCAACCCGGGTTAACAATGGTCACCACCAGTACTGTTAACCAACAGGGTGCTGGCGGAAATTGGGATACTGTTGGCCAAAGAAGGAGAAGAAAAGGGGGTAGACATGTCCGGAAGCAGGAGGAGAGGAGGAATGTAAAGAGAATGAAACTGAGGATAGGAGCTTTGAATGTTGGCAGTATGACTGGTAAGGGGAGAGAGTTAGCTGATGTGATGGAGAGAAGGAAGGTTGATCTATTGTGTGTGCAAAAAACTAAATGGAAGAGGAGTAAGGCCAGGTGGATAGGAGATGGATTCAATTTGTTCTATCATGGTGTGGATGGGAGTAGAAACGGGGTAAGGGTTTTTCTGAAGGAACAGTATGTCAAGAGTGTTTTGGAGGTGAAAAGACAGAGTGAAACTGAAGGTGTGATGATGAATGTTGCTCGTGCATATGCCCTGCAAGCTGAGTGTGCGATGAATGAGAAAGAAGATTTCTGGAGTATTCTGGATGAAGTGATGGACAGTTGACCCAAGGGATAGAGAGTGGTGATTGGAGTGGATTTCAATGAACATGTTGGTGAAGGGAACAGAGGAGGTGAGGAGGTGAAGGGTAGTTATGGTGTCAAGGAATGGAATGAAGAAGGTCAGATGATAGATTTTGCAAAAAGGATGGAATTGGCTGTGGTGAATATGTATTTTCAGACGATGGAGGAACGTAGGGTGATGTATAAGAGTGGAGGAAGATGTACATTGGTAGACTATATCCTTTGCAGGAGGGTCAATCTGAAGGAGATTGAAGACTGCAAAGTGGTGGCAGGGGAAAGTGTGGTTAGGCCGCATAGGATGGTGGTCTGTAGGATGACGTTGGAGATCAAGAAGAGTACAAGGTTGAGTTCAGGGAGGAGGTAAACAGGCACTAGGTGGCAGTGAAGAGATACCAGACAACTGAGCAACTACCTGGTGGTGGAATGGGGAAGAACAGGAGAGTATACAGAGGGAGATGTCGGCGAAGAAGTAGTGGGATAGTCAGAGAAATGCAGAAAGTAGACAAGAGTAGAAGGAGATAAGGTGTAAGGTGAAGAGAGAGGTGGTGAAGGCTAAAGAAAGGAATGTGATGAGTTGTATGAAAGGCCGGCCACTAAGGGGGGAGGAAAAGGACTTGTACCGATTGGCTAGACAAAGGGACCAAGCTTGCAAAGATGTGCAGCAGATTAGGGTGACAAAGGATAAAGATGGAAACATACTCACAAGCGGGGAGGATGTGTTGAGCAGATGGAAAGAGTACTTTGAGAGGCTGATGAATGAAGAGAATGAGAGAGACAGAAGGTTGGATGATGTGGCGATAGTGAATCAGGAAGTGCAATGGATTAGCATGGAGGAAGTAAGGACAGCTATGAAGAATGGAAAGGCTGTTGGTTACGATGACATACCTGTGGAAGCATGGAGATGTTTAGGAGAGATGGCAGTAGAGTTTTTAACCAGATTGCTTAATTGAATCTTGGAAAGTGAGAGGATGCCTGAGGAGTGGAGAAGTAGTGTACTGGTACTGATGTTTAAGAAAAAGGAGGATGTGCAGAGCTGTAGTAAGTACAATGCGGTGGGTTGGCACCCTGCCCGGGATTGGTTCCTACCTTGTGCCCTGTGTTGGCTGGGATTGGCTCCAGCAGACCCCCGTGACCCTGTGTTCAGATTCAGCGGGTTGGGAAATGGATGGATGGTGGTAAGTACAGGGGAAAAAAATTGATGAGCCACAGCATGAAATTATGGGAAAGAGTAGTGGAAGCTAGGTTAAGAAGGGATGTGATGATTAGTGAGCAGCAGTATGGGTTCATGCCAGGAAAGAGCACCACAGATGCGATGTTTGCTCTGAGGGTACTGATGGAGAAGTATAGAGAGGGCCAGAAGGAGTTGCATTGTGTCTTTGTGGACCTAGAGAAAGTATATTACAGGGTGCCCCGAGAGGAGTTGTGGTATTGTATGAGGAAGTCGGGAGTGGCAGAGAAGTATGTAAGACTTGTACAGGATATGTATGAGGGAAGTGTGACAGTGGTGAGGTCTTCGGTAGGAGTGATAGATGCATTCAGCATGGAGGTGGGATTGCATCAGGGACTGGCTCTAAGCCCTTTTTTATTTGCAATGATGATGGACAGGTTGACAGACGAGATTAGACAGGAGTCCCCCTGGACTCAGAATACTGTACATGTGTGTGAATGAGAGGGAGTTCAGAGGAATGGTGAAGATGCACGGAATAGAGTTGTCGAAGGTGGTTGAGTTTAAATACTTGGGCTCAACTGTACAGAGTAACGAGGGATTGTGGAAGAGAGTGAAAAAGAGTGCAGGTAAGGTGGAATGGGTGGAGAAGAGTGTCAGGAGTACTTTGTGACAGACGGGTATCAGCAAGAGTGAAAGGAAAGGTCTACAGGACGATAGTGAGACCAGCTATGTTATATGGTTTGGAGACAGTGGCACTGACCAAAAAACAGGACACTGATCTGGAGGTGGAAGAGTTAAAGATGCTAAGATTTGCATTGGGTGGGATAAGGTTGGATAGGATTAGGAATGAGTACATTAGAGGGTCAGCACAGGTTGGATGGTTTGGAGACAAAGTCAGAGAAGCGAGATTGTGTTGGTTTGGACATGTACAGACGAGAGATTCTGAGTATATTAGGAAAACAATGCTAAGGATAGAACTGCCAGGCAAGAGAAAAAGAGGAAGGCCTAAGAGGAGGTTTATGGATGTGGTGAGAGAGGACATGCAGGTGATGGGTGTAATAGAGCAAGATGAAGAGGACAGGAAGATATGGGAAAAAAGTTGATCTACTGCGGCAACCCCTAAGGACAGCAACCGAAAGAAGATTACAGTGCATCTGGAAAGCATTCACAGCACATCACTTTTTCAAAATTTTGTTATGTTACAGCCTTATTCCAAAATGGATTAAATTCATTTTTTTTTGACAACGTGAAAAAAGTTTACTTGAGATTTTTGCAAATTTATTAAAAATAAAAAAATTGAGAAAACACATTTACATAAGTATTCACAGCCTTTGTCATGAAGCTCAAAATTGAGCTAAGGTGCATCCTGTTTTCCCTGATCATCCTTGAGATGTTTCTGCAGCTTAATTGGAGTCCACCTGTGGTAAATTCAGTTAATTGGACATGATTGGAAAGGCACACACCTGTCTATATAAGGTCCCACAGTTGACAGTTCATGTCAGAGCACAAACCAGGCATGAAGTCAAAGGAATTGTCTGTAGACCTCTGAGACAGGATTGTCTCGAGGCACATATCTGGGGAAGGTTACAGAAAAATTTCTGCTGCTTTGAAGGTCCCAATGAGCACAGTGGCCTTCATCACCCATAAGTGGAAGAAGTTCGAAACCACCAGGACTCTTCCTAGAGTTGGCCGGCCATCTAACCTGAGCAATCAGAGGAGAAGGGCCTTAGTCAGGGAGGTGACCAAGAACCCAATGGTCACTCTGTCACAGCTCCAGAGGTCCTCTGTGGAGACAGGAGAACCTTCCAGAAGGACAACCATCTCTGCAGTAATCCACCAATCAGACCTGTATGGTAGAGTGGCCAGACGGAAGCCACTCCTTAGTAAAAGGCACATGGAAGCCTTCCTGGAGTTTGCCAAAAGGCACCTGAAGGACTCTCAGACCATGAGAAGGAAAACTCTCTGGTCTGATGAGACAAAGATTGAACTCTGGTGTGAATGCCAGGAGTCACATTTGGAGGAAACCAGGCACCGCTCATCACCAGGCCAATGCCATCCCTACAGTGAAGCATGGTGGTGGCAGCATCATGCTGTGGGGATGTTTTTCAGCGGCAGGAACTGGGAGACTAGTCAGGATAAAAGGAAAGATGACTGCAGCAATGTACAGAGACATCCTGGATGAAAACCTGCTCAAAGGAGTGGCTTCAGGACAACTCTGTGAATGTCCTTGAGTAGCCCAGCCAGAGCCCAGACTTGAATCCGATTGAACATCTCTGGAGAGATCTTAAAATGGCTGTGCACTGTCGCTTCCCATCCAACCTGATGGAGCTTGAGAGGTGCTGCAAAGAGGAATGGGCGAAACTGGCCAAGGACAGGTGTGCCAAGCTTGTGGCATCATATTTAACAAGACTTGAGGCTGTAATTGCTGCCAAAGGTGCATTGACAAAGTATTGAGCAAAGGCTGTGAATACTTATGTACATGTGATTTCTCAGTTATTTTATTTTTAATAAATTTGCAAAAACCTCAAGTAAACTTTTTTCACGTTGTCATTATGGGGTGTTGTGTGTAGAATTCTGAGGAAAAAAAATGAATTTAATCCATTTTGGAATAAGGCTGTAACAGATGAAAATCCGCGATATAGAAAGACCATATAAATAAACACTTTTATAGTTTAAGCCTTAAAATACCCATCCCACACGCTTTAAACACATGTAAACTTATAAAACACACTTTGTTAATAATAATAATAAATAATAATTCATTACATTTATATAGTGCTTTTCTCACTACTCAAAGCGCTATCCACACAGGGAGGAACCGGGAAGTGAACCCACAATCTTCCACAGTCTCCTTACTGCAAAGCAGCAGCACTACCACTGCGCCACCTGTGAGGACACATATGATATGTGAATGTCGGAACAAGGATATGAGTAACATCTCTCTATTATAAAAAATTTTAAGTTCATGCAAGACAAGGCAGTGAGACAGGAAAACAGCTGCTGTACAGGCTTTTAAATTATTGACACGCAGAGCGACAAGCAGCACAAAGACCACTTCTCCTTAGCGTGCATTCAGCAACTCACCCCCCCTCTGTTCGTAACGCGAAGCGGCAGGAGTGTAGCGCTCCTCCAGGGAGGGGGGTTTAGGCGAACGTGCATTCAGTCCTTTCCGTAAAGGAAATAAAAAGAAGTGTTTTGGACATTCTGGTGTCTGTCTGTCTGTCTGTGTCCGGGGGTCATATTCCACAATGGCGCCCAACGTGGGGCCCTCCTCCTGCTAAAAGGAGGGGACCCCGTTTTCAAAAAAATAATTTTGTGGAGGCTGTCCACACAGTGGACAAAGACGCACGCCTACCGCGGCACGCATTCCTGGGCCTACAGCTCCAGAAAACGCTCGCCGAGGACCACGTCTAACGAACATCCACCACAATGAGGAGGAAGAAGGGCAAAAGCATCCTGAAAGCAGTGATGCCTGTACCCCGCGTCGTTGTTGCGGATGCACGGGTCGGCGGGGCAACGGAAGAGGCCACCCAGCCACAGCACTCTCAAGCAGACGGGATTCGGGAGGTAAGCCTTGCGTATGACGGCGATACACTTGGCGGGCTTAGCCTGCGGTCCCCTGGGCTTGCTTTTTAGCAGGGGATTGCCCGAATCTGCGTCTGTGGCCAAAGCACGGCGACCCATGGAGCGATGATGAGACGGCGACGGGAGACGAAGAGGAGCCACTGCGAACTGCAGAAGGGCTGCGGGGCGGAAGCTGCCCGGAAGACTCTTCCCCGACCAAGTCCGCTCATAGGGTGGAGGGAGCGTTGGAGGACCAGAAGTCTCTCCCAGAGACAGGCACAGGATTAGACGGAATGTGTTGTGTACCCGCCGGTGAGTGGTCGAAGGCGGGACTAATGAACGTCAATCCTGGGACAGTCGAAGACCCAACTGAGCAGGTGCAGGAGTGCTATGGCTCCCAGCCGGACGGGAAAACTGAACAAACTGTAAGTTCCGTGCCGGCTGATGTTTTGGTTTTGCTGGCGGCTGTACGAGAGCTGGAGGAAGCCCTTCGGCCTGTACAGTCGCTGTTTCAGGTCCTGCGCTTGATGCGAGAGGTGATCGATGGGCTGGAGAAGAAAACGGAGGCTTCCCTGACGACCATAAAGCAGTGGGGGGGGGGGGGGGGGGGGGGGTCAAAGTACACCGTGAGATTCTCCAGGCAGAGCGTTGATGCGGTGCGGGTAGGTATTACTAGCAGCGTAAAGGAAAGGGGAAGCCCTAGCGAAGGGACCCATGACGGCAATGACCGGAGTCGAACAGCAGGGGGTCCCACAGTAGATCGGGGAACGAGTACTGAGCAAGCAGCGGGAGAAGAGACGGGGGACGGTGCCGGCTTGTATGTGTCGGCACCCAAACCGCCCCGCTACAAGAAGCTGCAGCACTCGGAACCCGATCGAGAGGAGTGCAAACAGCACGGGGTCCCTCTTTGTCCCATAAGGGGATCCAGGCTGTTGCAGCACCCCAGAGTAACGGGAGGCCCTGGAGAAAGAAGGGGGGTTCTCCCGACAGAAAGAACCGGTGTCCGGAAAGCTCGCAGGTGGTGAGAGAGCTCTCCCCACGGTGGTAAAGAGCAGTCCCAAACCTGATTGAGGAGAAACAGGCACGGGCGTTCCCGTCTTGTTTTCAGGTCCGGAGGGCACCGGAAAGTCGAGGGGGCCGGCGATGTTACAAGTGCCATGGGGCCGGTCATCTGTGAAGACGTTGTCCGTAACGCCAGTAGGCGGCGTCGGGACGATGTCTCCGCCTCTTTTATGTCATGTTTTGCAGGACCGGACCATGGACGATTATATGCCGGCGCCCCGCCATGGGAAACACATAGCCCTTGCGGGACGGGCCGCCTTGCTGTACAGGCTTCAGCTGGTGCTGGGGCAGTGTCCCAGATGAATAGGGACCCTACCCAGCCGGGACGCCTGGATGGTCCCCGTGATGGACAATACTTCCCCTGGGCCACGAGGGGGGCAGCCGCCCAGGTCTGCTTGTGGGCCACTGGACCGGAGCTGGGACACTCATCCCTACCGGAGGCCGTGGTCACCACCAGGGGGGCGCCCAGACAGTTGTGAAGTCCTGAATAGCAGCACTTCCGACACATCAGGAAGTGCTGCCGGAAGAATTCCCAGGGGCACCCGGAGTGCTGCCGGGGACTCTCTTGACACTATCCGCCACACCAGGAAGTGTCATCAAGGGGGAGCACCTGGAGCTCATCCGGGTCAATATATAAGGGACCGCCTCCCTCCAGAAGCTGAGCCAGAGTTGGGAGGAAGGAGACGAAGCTTGTGAGGAGGGTCGGAAAGAGAAAAGAAAGAAAGGAGGAAAAGAGTGTTGGAGGAAGGCATTGTGGTGGGTAAAGGAAATAAAAAGAAGTGTTTTGGACATTCTGGTGTCTGTCTGTCTGTCTGTGTCCGGGGGTATGCTTTCCAAACTGTATATAAATGTGTGCCTAAGGCTTTGGAAGAACAAAGAAAGCAATGGGGATCATTGGAATACCACATAATTAAACATTTAGAGGTTCAGATAAAAGTGGTGTACAAATTTAAATTGAATATGTTGCTGATTTGTTTTTTTGGATGCAGGAGTTATGTCTTTGATAATCTGTATCAGTTACGACAGTGGAAGATCACATTGCCAAAATCCTAGAAAGAACTTACAGAAACAGAAATCATACTAGAGGATAAAGGGTGAATAATGAAAACGCAGTGTAGAAGACAAAGAGAAACTAAAAGACATGACAACAGACCAGAGCTGAAGATACAAGACAAAACAGGATGGAATAGGAAATATGGACCTCAGTGACTGGAAGGTTCTCAGCCCTAAGTCTTTTAAAATATTACCAATAGTAGTAATTACCTCCTATACGCTGAATATGGACCATTTATGCTGGGGGTGTGGGAGTGTGGACTTTAGAAAAGACCTAATTAAAGAGATTAAAGAGAAGAAGTGGAAGGAACCCAGGGATGGACCCAGTGCAGCTTTGATTGGAAACCATGATGCAAGCAATCCATTCATGGCTGCAGAGAAGATCACCAAGTATATCTCAAACAAACTGAGTGCCCCTAGACATGGTTTCAGATCAGTTAATGCCACCCCACCACCTGATTAAGAAAAAGTGTTTTATGGAGGTTCTTTTGCCATTCCATAGAAATTGAGACACAAGAGATCTAAATGCATGCTAATACTTTATGGAGAAAGCTAAAGGAAGCAGAGCAATGTCCATTTTGATAGCTGCTAATTTAGAATGTTAGGGCATGTTGGACTAAGTGGACAGAGAGTCTTTAGCATTCTTAATCATACATACAGTTAGGTCCATAAATATTTGGACAGACACAACTTTTTTTCTAATTTTGGTTATGTACATTACCACAATGAATTTTAAATGAAACAACTCAGATGCAGTTGAAGTTCAGACTTTCAGCTTTAATTCAGTGGGGTGAACAAAACGATTGCATTAAAATGTGAGGCAACTAAAGCATTTTTTTAACACAATCCCTTCATTTCAGGGGCTCAAAAGTAATTGGACAATTGACTCAAAGCCAATTTCATGGCCAGGTGTGGGCAAGTCCGTCGTTATGTCACTATCAATTAAGCAGATAAAAGGCCTGGAGTTGATTTGAGGTGTGGTGCTTGCATGTGGAAGATTTTGCTGTGAACAGACAACATGCAGTCAAAGGAGCTCTCCATGCAGGTGAAAGAAACCATCCTTAAGCTGCGAAAACAGAAAAAACCCATCAGAGAAATTACTACAATATTACGAGTGGCAAAATCTACAGTTTGGTACATCCTGAGAAAGAAAGCAAGCACTGGTGAACTCAGCAACGCAAAAAGACCTGGACATCCACGGAAGACAACAGTGGTGGATGATCGCAGAGTGATTTCCATGGTGAAACCCCTTCACAACAGCCAACCAAGTGAACAAAACTCTCCAGGGGGAAGGCGTATCGATATCCAAGTCTACCATAAAGAGAAGACTGCATGAAAGTAACTACAGAGGGTGCACTGCAAGGTCCAAGCCACTCATAAGCCTCAAGAATAGAAAGTCTAGATTGGACTTTGCTAAAGAACATCTAAAAAAGCCAGCACAGTTCTGGAAAAATATTCTTTGGACAGATGAAACCAAGATCAACCTCTACCAGAATGATGGCAAGAAAAAAGTATGGAGAAGGCGTGGAACAGCTCATTATCCAAAGCATACCACATCATCTGTAAAACACGGTGGAGGCAGTGTGATGGCTTGGGCGTGCATAGCTGCCAGTGGCACTGGGACACTAGTGTTTATTGATGATGTGACACAGGACAGAAGCAGACAAATGAATTCTGAGGTGTTCAGAGACATACTGTCTGCTCAAATTCAGCTAAATGCAGGCAAATTGATTGGGCAGCGTTTCATGATACAGATAGACAATGACCCAAAACATACAGCCAAAGCAACCCAGGAGCTTATTAAAGCAAAGAAGTGGAAAATTCTTGAATGGCCAAGTCAGTCACCTGATCTTAACCCAACTGAGCATGCATTTCACTTGTTGAAGACTAAACTTCAGACAGAAAAACAAACAGCAACTAAAAGCCGCTGCAGTAAAGGCCTGGCAGAGCATTAAAAAGGAGGAAACCCAGCATCAGGTGATGTCCATGAGTTCAAGACTTCAGGCTTTCATTGCCAGCAAAGGGTTTTCAACCAAGTATTAGAAATGAACATTTTATTTCCAGTTATTTAATTTGTCCAATTACTTTTGAGCCCCTGAAATGAAGGGATTGTGTTAAAAAAATGCTTTAGTTGCTTCACATTTTTACGCAATTGTTTTGTTCACCCCACTGAATTAAAGCTGAAAGTCTGCACTTCAACTGCATCTGAGTTGTTTCATTTAAAATTCATTGTGGTAATGTACAGAACCAAAATTAGAAAAAAGTTGTCTCTGTCCAAATATTTATGGACGTAACTGTATACAGGTGAATATTTTTTTGCTCAGCTCTAAGCTGCACCTATTTAGGCCCCTGCTCGGTTAGCTGTTGGTTCATCAGCTGGGGTTCAACATCCCTTGATGTTTCACCCCATTACCTCATGACCTGCTGATAACCTTTTAAGGAGTTACCATCAAGCCTTGTTCCTGCTCCTCCTCAGCCACAACTAGAACTTGCCTTCTCTGGTTCTTCTGACATATTCCTGGCTGCCTTCTGCAGACTGCTCACCTGTAAACCTAGGTTATTGAGCAAGCATGTTGTTGACAGGCCCACAAACCCTCTGTCTCCAACCTCAATCGGACAGAGCCTCGCACACCTTCTGCCTTCCCTGCACTCTCCAACTAGGTTTGATTATTTTACTTTCTTCAGAGTGTGTGTGGCCTCTATACTTTCCTCACATGACACTGTGAGTTTGACCAGCAGCACATACTTTACACTTGATGGTAATATATTTCAGGAACAGTCAAAATGTTTCCCACCCATACAGGCTTGCTGCAGAGATGCCCTGAGGAAGCCCCAGCCACCAGCAGAAGAAGGAGAAGGCTCATGGCTCGTGCTCATGGCCGATGAGTACACACAGTTTCAGTGGCTACCTTATCCTTCAGTAAAGAGTGAAGTGATAACACTTTGTACTTTCTGGTTAACTTACTATATTTGATCCTGTTCAAGTTGAGTGACAACTGCTGGAAAATTGTCTTTTCCATTTCCTTGTCTGAAAGGCTAGCTGTATATTATGGTCATCTTACTTGCTATTACAGAGAATAACATTTTCTCCACTACATTTAACAGAACTATACCCTTAAATTGGTGGTTTCATTTGGAGTCTTGCTCTTTGGGAATGAAGACCAATATTGATCTTTGCCACTCAGATGGTATGAATTGTTTGGACAAAGCATTTACATTAAGGCCCACAACAGCTTCAGCACTCTTGGGAATATTTTGTAAAGCTTGTACAGCCCTTCTTACCTATGAAATCTCCTCCCTGATCTCACTAAGATTGGGGTAAGGCATGTCAAACACAGCTGATGGCTCAGCAGTTAATATTGTGATGCTCCCAATGGCACTTTCTTTGCAGGGTTGCTGTACTGAGCATGGATGTTTTTCTTTCCAAAAATATATCTATAATTTATTGTAGCAATGTAATTTATGGAGAAAGTGGTGCTAATTTCTAGGTCTTGATGAAGTATGAATACACAACAGCTAGTAAGGAGAAAGATGCAAAGCCAGATAACTTAAGGGCAAAAGGGTGATGTGGTAGAATGAATGTCATAACCTGACTGGGCTTCAAATAAACTAAATAAGATGAGGAAATCTGGAAGATCAGAGGGGTGTTTCCAAGAAAGAGTATGATTTCATCAGTAAGAAGAAAAATGTTGTGGTGAATATCATGTAATCTAAGAGATTAGGTCTGAGTTATGTATATCAAGCGCTGGATGTTCAAGAGAAAGTTCAAAAGGGAAGAGAAAGTGGAAAGCCTTGTCTCGCACTTTACACAAACAGCAACACACCTGTATAATGTCTCACTATGACTGCGATAACCAAGTCAAAACTTTTCTTTTGGTTTAATTAAAAATTAATCTTTTTTAAAATCATTCTGCAGTCTATTCTGACCATAGATAAATCAATTTATATAAAAACACATTACCTATTTATTTGTTTAATGAGCTTCTGTAAAAAGCCAAATTTCCTCCTGAGGACAAAACAAGTTCAATCTAAGGCATTTTGATCATATTAAAGTAACCATTACCAAAAACCTGTTTAACACTAGAATTACTAAAGCCTATGAAATCCAGTCCACCTTAAATCCCTTCGCACCTCTCCATCAGCGTCTTTTGTCTTATAAATGTGTCGATAGGCAGCAAGCAGCCTGCTATCACATCCCCCCTCCATCGCAGAATGGGTGCAAAGTTTTCTCAGCTCAAGTCTGTTTACCTGCGTGTCAGTTGCTTAGAGTTGTATAGAATAAATACTATATCGTTATTTGGAACACATGCATTTCATGTGTGCCCTGTGTCTACAACAATCTATGTAAACACATCGTTAAAACTGAAACCTTTTTCATGTTTTACTAATAACTGACAAAATGTAGACTTGAAGTGTATAATGTGTGAAGCCTGAAGTCTAAATATCAAATAAATACTTTCTCAAAAGGTACAAGTATAACAAAAGAAGCGTGGTTTTATTCAAGAATATAACTGCAGAAAAAGAACCCGCGTTAGGGGTGCAACATTGACACGCTTTTGATACGACTGCTTTGGTAGCGTAGCGATAACAACTGCTGATTGGTAATCAAAAGTACATGGGTTCAAACCCAGACTACTCTGTTCTGAGAAGAGAGCTACTCTTATTGTTACTATTTTAGAATAAAAACACACATTTGATTTGAGTCTGTAACAAACAGTGTAAATTTATGGCACTTGTAAAGGTTAGCTTTGTTTTGTTTTTTTTTAATTCAGTTTTATTCTCCCAGTCACGTTCACACTCCCCCTGATCTGACACTGCTGTTTTCACATAAAGACATCCTATAACAGAGGTGGACTCAGATGATGACGAGGGTTCTACATTGAAGAAAGAATGCACGTTGCTCCTGGCTTGTATTATACCTAGGGCTAGAAGTGGGCCGGTACGTTGTACTGGATCTTCCCTGTTTGTGCATTGTGAATCAAGACAGGGCAGCATATCATGGTCTGATTTCGAAGGGGGAACCTCAGTTCTTCACAATATTGCTTATTTCCTACCACCAATTCTCACAAAAACTCAGTTTTCTGAAATATTTGTATATACGTGCAGTCAATAATCCAACCTGGCATGAATTTTTTAAGTATTTTATACTGTATAATGAGGACTTAGAAGAAGCCAATAGAATAGGGACTACTGCATGTGTCCCAGGGAGGCTATCGCAATATATATCATTTAGTGATAGCTGGTGTGGCACAGGAGGCAACTTACACACGTATTCTTTTCTTCATCTAACTTTCCTTCGTCCTCTTCAATAGCTCATTTTCCATCAAGCTCACCACTCCATCTCTTTTCCCTATGCGAGGCATCTGCCTTACTTCACTTGCTGCCAGTCCCATTTCTCTGAGTGGTTACAGTTTGCTTAGTGGCACTCTCCTGCTTGCGGATGCATGAACTGCAAGACCCATTTCTCTGTGTGATCACTCTTTACCAAAAAGCACAAAAAAGGATGGGGTGCCAAAGAATATCTCACTAGCTACATTATTGCTGACAAATATAGACAAATAAGACATGGAAAAGCTACAGTAATTTTTTTCTTTCTGTAACATTACCAAATTTCAATCAAATAAGGCAAAGCATTTTTTTGAGATTTTGGGGGTATTTAGTTTTTTTTTATTGTATTAGGTTTTCCACTAAATATTAATTATATCAAAATATCCTTTTTTAGAGGATACCTGCTGCACACATTGTACAATACTGCCAAATTTTAGCTTTTTAAAAAACAAAAATAGTGGTTTTGTAGGTGAGTGAGTCAACTTTGCATTTTATATACAACTATATATATATTGTCACACACGTGCGAGTAGGAGGCAGCTAAAGGGCTTAGAGAACAGTACTGACTCACCCGACCAGGGGGCGGCGGAGTGCACTAACTTTCTTTCTGAGTTCCCTGCAGACCTTTCCCGGGAAATCCCGCCAGGTTTCGGTGCCTCACAAAGAAATCCGCTGGTACAGGTCCGCTACCTGTATCATCAGTTGTGGAGGATCGGTAAAAGAAATTAACTGTAGCGGTACTCCCAAATCCACCTCTCCTGGTGATACTGGGGTGGGACTGGTCTGATATTAAAAGCGGTTGGGCACATACCACCCCCAAGTCGAATTTGGGCCTAATTATAGACAGAGAAGAACTGTCTCAAGCTGCCTCCACGCCGTGTAACCAGCCAACACAGAGAGACGAAGCGGCCTCCCTGAGTGACGTGGCGACTCCCGGACCGTCACAAGCCGATATGTCATCAACCAATGCCGAGACAGAACAGGAGGAAACTATACCCCTTGAGGTCGGCGCTGACCCTCTCTATATCTTACAGTACCAGTTTAGAGAGATGCCAGCTTCTTTTAAAAGGGAGCAGTGGAATAACGACTCCCTTAAATTTGCTAAAAATGCAGTGGTCCTCATCAATGGCCAGCGCACTCATCAGCCCATGCCACAGGGTCCTCACTTTGTATTACAAAACAACCTTCTGTATCGTGTAGCAGAGCATGAGGGAAGGAGTGAAAGCTGCTGCTAATTCCGCGGGCCTTCCAGTGGCAGGCCTGTGAGTTGGCGCACGTCCACCTCCTAGGAGGCCATCTGGGCACCGTAAAAACTCTGGAGCGGATTAAGCTTCGTTTTCTTTGGCCAGGAATCAATGAGGAGGTTTGTTGCTTTTGCACTTCATGTCCTGAGTGTCAATTGCGACAAATTCCTAAGAAAGACTGTGCTCCTGTCGTTCCCATTTCCCTAATTGATGTCCCGTTTCAAAGAACTGGGGTCTACTTAGTCGGACCCCTAGAACCCACAGCCCAAGGACACAAGTATATTTTAGTCCTTGTGGATTATGCTACCAAATACCCTGAAGCTGTTCTGTTGTGCTCAGCTACTTCAAAAGCCATTGCACGGTAATTGGTAGGGGTCTTTGTGCGAGGGTGGCATCCCTAAGGAAGTCCTGACGGACCAAGGGACGCCTTTAACTTCAGAGACGTTCAAGGAAACGGCCAAGTTACTTAAAATAAAGCATCTAAAGACCGCTGTGTATCATCCTCAAACCGACGGTCTGGTAGAGAGATTCAATGAGACTCTCAAACAAATGCTTCATAAGGTGGTCAACGAGGATGGAAAGGAACTGAGATCAGCTCCTCCCCCTCGTCCTTTTTGTGTATCGGGAAATCCCACAAGCCTCAACGGGGTTCTTACCTTTTGAATTATTGCATGGACAACAACCCCGGGGCATATTGGACATTTTAAAAGAAGGATGGGAAGAAGAGGCTCTTCCCTCTACAAACATCTTTGAATATATTGCGCAATTCTGCGATAGATTTGGTAAAATTCAGCCACTCCTTAAAAGTCACATGGAAGAGGCAGGAGTAGCACAGGTCTGATATTACGACCGAGGCACTTCTCTCCGGGAGTTCCGCCCGGGGAGATCGAGTCATGGTTCTGGTACCTACCTCCCACTGTAAATTATTATCCCATTGGCAAGGTCCATATGATGTTAAGGAGAGGAAAGGACTCGTCGACTATTTGGTGAAACAACCCAATCGTTGGACGAGGGAGCGGGTTTATCATGTAAATCTGCCGAAACCGTGGAAGGACAGGGACCCCAATCCCTCCTCCGGTCAGCCCAGCTCACATGAATAACCTTAACTTCGGTGCAGACTTAGGTCCCAGACAGCGATGGGAGCTGGAAACAGTTATCCTGTTCGTCCCGAGGTGTTGAGTGAAAAACCCAGAAGGACCCCTCTGATTGAGCACAACATAGTGACAGAGCCCGAGGTTATAGTCCAGGAACGCCGATATTGCTTTCCTGAGGCAAAAAGAGCTGAAGTGGAGCTTGAGATCAAGCACATGCTGGAACTAGGAGTAATAGAGGAGAGTCATAGTCCCTGGTCCACTCTCATCATCTTGGTCAGTTGGAAGTTTTGCAATTACTTCTGTTGACTTAATTAAGTCTCCCAATCTGATGCTTATCTGATGACACGAGTGGACAACATCCTCGAGAGGCTAGGACAAGCCAAGTATTTGACCACGCTAGACATGACAAAGGGGTATCGGCAGGTTCCTTTAACTGACTCCGCAAAGAGTAAGACTGCGTTTAGTACCCCTAGGGGGCACTGGCAGTATCATAAATTACAGGTTAAGGGCCTTGCTCAAGGGCCCAGCAGAGTAGGATCTCTTTTGGCATTGACAGGGATTCAAACCGGCAACCTTCGGGATACCAGCGCAGATCCTTAGCCTCAGAGCCACCACTCCGCCCCAATGTTCTTCCATTTGGGTTACACGGGGCTCCAGCAACTTTCCAGCGTCTGGTGGACAAAGTGCCCAGGCCTCATAACTCATATAGTGCTGCCTACCTGGATGACGTGGTCATCTATTCCAGCACGTGGACGGGACACCTACAGCAGGTACAAGTGTTATTATGGACACTTGGTGAGGCTGGACTTTGGATTAATCCCCATAAATATTTCTTTGGATTAAACGAAGCCAAGTATTTAGGCTACCTGGTGGGTTGGGGTACTCTGGTCTGCGAACCAATCGGCAGGTCCAAGACTTTCTTGGGTTAGCGGGGTACTACCGCCGGTTTGTGCCCCGATTCTCGGACAGAGTGGCGCCCTTGACTGATTTGACAAGGAAGAGGGCCCCGAACAATGTGGTATGGACTGATAAGACAGACCCTGCATTTAGTGACTTGAAGCAGACCCTTACATCCGCACCAATTTTGAAAGCACCTAACTTTTCTATACCTTTCATCATCCAGACGGACACTTCGAACACAGGCCTGGGTGCCGTGCTGAGCCAGAGCGTTAATGGTGTGGAATAACCCATCATGTTCGTGAGCTGGAAACTGTTGGAATGAGAGACCAGGTATGTGGCGGTGGAGAGGGAGGCTTTGGCGATCAAATGGGCAATTATGCAGCTGAGGTACTACCTGTCGAGCCGGGAATTTACCCTTGTTACGGACCATGCGCCTCTACAGTAGATGGCCCTACACAAGGAGTCGAATCCGTAGGTCACACAGTGGTTTCTTGACCTACAGCCATATATGTTTTTGCTCATTCGTCATCGTGGCTCCCTTCACGCTAACACCGATGCTCTTTCTTGGGTTCACAACCTCTCGGTTAGGGACGCCCGTACCGATGGGTCTGGGTTGAGGGGGCCTTGTCACACATGTGCGAGTAGGAGGCAGCTAAAGGGCTTAGAGAATAGTACTGACTCACCTGACCAAGGGACGGCGGAGTGCACTAACCTAACTTTCTTTCTGAGTTCCCTGCAGACCTTTCCCAGGAAATCCTGCCAGGTTCCGGTGCCTCGCTCGGGGAATTGTGCCACATGGTCGTAGTGTTGCAACTGACGCTCCCTCACAATGCTGGTAATGTGCCTCATTCAGGACTCCATGAGCAACCGCTCATTTGACACAAAGTCAAACCAATGGTACCCATGGATTTTCCGGAGAGACACAGTACCAAAGGAGTCCAGTCTTCGACTCAGGTCACTGGACAGCGTCCATGTCTCACAACCATATAGCAAGACAGGAAGCACCCGCACGCTAAAGACCTGGACCTCGTCCTTTAACATATATATCGAAAGCGACACACGCCCCTTTCCAGCGACCTCATGACCCCCCCATGCTCTCCCAATCTGTCTACTGACTTCATAGGAAGAGTCATCAGAGACATGAATGTCACTGCCAAGGTAAGTAAACCTTTCGACAAGGTTGACACTCTCTCTGCAGACAAACACACTGCTGATGGCTGTGCCTAAGAGGTCATTAAAGGCCTGGATCTTGGTTTTTATCCAGGACACTCACAAGCCCAGACACTAAGACTCCTCGCTCAATCTCTCGACAGCCCCGATCACAGCCTCCATTGACTACGCAAAGATCACAGCATCGTCAACAAAGTCAAGATCAGTGAATCTTTCTTCACCAACAGATGCCCCACAGCTGCTGGACCCTTCGATCTTGCCCAACACCCAGTTCATACAAGCATTTAACAGAGTAAGAGCAAAAACACACCCCTGATGAACCACAGAATCAACTGGGAAAAACACAGAGATTCTGCCTCCACTCTGCACAGCACTCAGTACCAGTATACAGGTCGCTCATGATATCCAGCAACCTCGAGGGGATCTCACGAACCCTCAGGATGTCCCACAGGGCAGCTCCATCAACCGAATCGAACGCTTTACAAAAATTGACAAAGGCTACAAAGATACTCTGCTGATATTCGTGTTTGCGCTCCATGAGAGCCCTCAGTGACAGGATGCAGTCGATGGTAGACTTCTTAGGCATAAAACCAGACTGTTCCGGTCACTGGTAGGTGAGCAAGTAATCACGGATCCTATTGAGGACGACCCTAGTAAGGACCTTACCTGTCACCGAGAGCAGTGTTATCCCCCTGTAATTGCCGCAATCCAGGTGATCACCCTTCCCTTCCAGATAGGGACAACGAGTTCCGTTTTCCAGTCAGTTGGGATGAAGTCAGTCTCCCAAATGGAAGCAAAGATTGCTTGAAATGCCAGGAGGACAGTCTTACCACCAGCCGGGAGAAGTTCACTCTGGATACCACAGATCCCTGCACCCTTGACTCCCCTCAGCTGGTTCACCACCTGTGCAATCTCAGTGAGATCGGGTGGTTTACAGCTAATTTGAGGATCAGCCTCAAGAATCGTGGACTCAGAGATATCCAATGTCCTAGCCGGAGGATCAGCTTTGAACAGCTGCTCAAAGTAGCCAGCCCAGCGGGTCAGAACTGCAGTGTCATCCATTAGGACCGTTCCATCACCCGACCTTGACTGCGACTCTCCGAGGAACAGATTCGGATTTGCACAATGCTTTGACTCCTCTGTAAGCAGGACGTGGGTCGCTAGACCACAGGTGGTGTGTCACTTGCTCAAAGATTCCTCTAACAAACACCTCTTTATCTGCCCTCAGAGCCCTCGCTGTCGTCATTCTTAGTTCCCGGTATAGACCAGAGTTGCCATTAAGCCGTACACTGCGACTCCTCTCGAGGATATCCAGGGTGCCCTGCGAGATGAAACACCTCTTTCTGGGAACACCAGTAACACCAACACAACCCTCAGCAACCTTCAGAGTCTTGTCACGGAAGGTCTCCCACATCACATTAGGTTCGGCAGTTGCACCCAAATCCGCAAGTTCCTCACACAAACTGCATGCAAACTCATTAGAACGAGCCTGGTCTTGGAGTCTGGCTGAGTCCAGACTCTTTTTCTTAGCAGGTGGTAACCTACTGGACCTAAGCTTGATCTTAAGAGTAGCAACAACAAGTCTGTGGTCAGAATTCACAAACTGGGCACTTCTGTAGACCCTGCAGTTTTGCAAGAGCCTGCAGCGTCTGCCCACGAGGATGTGATTGATCTCCTTCACCGAACCACCAGTATTAGAGTACCAAGTCCAACAATGTGGCTCAGGGCACTGGAACCAAGATCCAGCAATTTACAGCCCCTGACCTTTTGCAAAGTCAAGGAACATGGAGCCACTTTCACCATGGTCACCAGACCCATGGGGACTGAGACAATCCTCATTGTCAGCCCTGTCAGTGCCAGTGGCTGCATTAAAGTCACTCAGAGAGGAGTGTCACCTCGTGGGCACTCATCAACCACCGAGTGATGTTGAGAATAAAATGTCTCCTTCACTGAGACATCATTCACCGCGGTCAGATCATACACAGACAACAGACAAGGCACCCAGGGAGAGCCATGATCCGAGTCTCATAATACGCTTGTTGAAAGGAATGACATCAGACACTATCGGAAGAAGCCAATCCACTACAGCAACAGCTACTCCCTAAGTATGACAGCCATTAGAGCGACCAGACCAATAAAAGGTGTATCCACCTACAGAGATCTGGCTAGTCCCAGGTCTGCACACCTCAGAGAGTGGCTCCCCTGAAATGCGGAGTTTACACAGCTCCTCCGACAGCAGAGGAAGATATCATCATACTGGAGAGACAAGATGTTCCATGGGCCTACCCGGATGGGTCGCCTCAAACTGGGACCCAAGTGCTGCCGTGAAGCGGGCGACGCGTCAGCACCACGGCAGTTCTGACCCCCATCAGACCTGATCCCATTGGCTCTCCAATGGTTTCGACTCTTTTGGGGATGGGGCTCCCAAGGGCTTTCCCCCATCCCCTTCGTGATGCAACCAGCCTTCCTATGGGCGGCTGCAGCAGAGTTACTCCCGCGGAGAGCAAAAAGAAGTCCTTTCTGTCGTCTCGGAGCTGTGTGAAGTTTTTTTTACGGTGCCTGGAGTGCCAATCCTGTCACCAACTCTCAAGATTTCCCTGCAAGTGGTCCTCCAACTTGCAAGGCCATATGCAGTTTAATGTCATACACAGGACCAGGTATGCTTAATAAAAACTGTACTTCATAACAAAAATGGTATACACCAGACTGACATCTTGGTTGCAGAAAAGTCTTAAATTAAAAAAAAATTTAGATGAAAAGCCCTAGGTATCACCTTAGTCATGAGCTATTACACACAAATATGCCAAAGCATGAAATGGGAAAAAGTCTGTGTTTGTAACAATACTCAGTTATAGCGAGGCCACTATTCTTCTCCCTGCCTGCTTCATATGTTGTTGCTGCAGCAAGGAGTGTACAGTATATAAACAGGCTATGGGCAATGTTTCAAATTTATTTATTTATTTATTTTTGCAATGAAAATCAGAAAAGATTCACACTGGGGGAAAAATAGACAGAGGAGGTCTCACACTAAGTATCAACATTTTCATTAGACGGTTTTTTTTCTATTTAGACTCCCAGTTTGGAAGTTCAACCCCAAATAATTCTTAAACCATTTTTAACCTCAGGAAAAAGAACAAGCACATTCCAAAGTTTAGGTCAATTCTGTATGCAGTGTACCTCTGGTGAACTTATGATTTCTTCTACTACTTAATTTTGGCGATGACTTCAAAACTCTTTTACATCACTGTTACTTAATCATACTCTTCAACTCCTAGCTTAGCTTCATGGGAAACACAGTAAACTCCACACCTTGTAACCACAAAAAACATCAGGAATATCCTATCATACATAGGGATCACTTCAACACTTGTCAGCATTTACAATAATTTAGTGAAAAGGATGGAAAAATAAAACTTCAAATATTTTTATCATGGTAGAGGCTTATCATTTGAAATTAACATTTCTAAAAGAACAGGTACATGTACAGTGTATGCAAATACACCTAAAAATGTAAATGTACAGATACTTTGAGGTGAACTTTACTTACATATTACTTTTGGGAAAAAACACAAATGATGAGGTATATCTGTGAGTTCTTCACATTTCCATAAATACTTTGTCCAGTACAGGCATATGAGTAGCTGTAGCCTGTACTCACAGAAAAGGAAACAGTATATAAGATCACCCGAAGTGGGGGATATGCAAATGGCCCCACATATATTTCCATATGTATAAATAGGTTTACTTTTGATAAGTAAAGCAAGATCTTATTAATTAAAAGTCTGTTCCAGGTGTGTTAAAATCTAGGAAAAAGGCCAGAGTTTCAGTTTAAAGCTCAGAATATACCTCTTGTAAAATCAGTTATTAAAGTAATCATTGACAAGGCACAAGTAAATAAGATACCTTAACATTTCACATAATGACTTACTTATTGCTTAGAACTACAGAAATCCAAATTTGAACATTTTTTTAATTAATTGATTAATGACTTCTGAAGGCAATGTCCAGTCAAAACACAGGTTTAAGACATTATTTAATAAATACATTTCATATAAGAACGTTTAATAAAATAAAAGTTCACCTGTTGAGCTGGTTCACATTTGGGGCATTGACACAATGGATGACAAAATTCAAGCTTTAAAGGATCTCTGAAATCTCCTTCAGACTCTTCATCTGTCCATTCAAACAGATAACGTACCTTATACAAATAAAGCAAAAAGATTTTAATGAAGTACATTGACATTTTGATCTCATGTTACCACTTTGTATGTAACTCTTGAGAAAAAACTAATAAATATGCATTTTAGATATACTAAAATTAAAGTATTTATTGCATATACTGTATTTCTGTTCTGAGGCATTCCAATTTATTCAAAGACATTTTACATTAGACAGAAGGTTCTACTGAAAATGAACATCCTCATACAGTATATTATGAACTATTATTTAAGGTTCCTGAAAGAAAAGGTATGGCTAACTATCAATTAAACTATACATTTAAATTACTATAAAGGCAAGATATTGTATACTGGAGGGAAAATAGATGCTATAATAAATCATCTATATAAATAAAATCGTAAGCCATTTATGTTTGGAAGTCTATTTGTCTGTTAATAGTGCAAAACAATGGAACCAATTTCCCCAATATTTTGCAAGTGATTTGCTGTTGGTCCAGCTTAAAACATAGGGTATATGTAATATTGGGAAGAGGGAATAAAACAGGAGGGGGGGAAGCAACCCAAAAAAACAGGATAGATACTGGGACTATAATTCCTACATGGCAGTAGGTGTGTGCTATGACTGATGTTGGAAATCATTATCAGCATGCACAAAGTCATCTACTAGCCAAAGTGTGATATAACAAACCACAGGTACATATAGCATTTTCTTTTCAACTAATCTGCATAACAGTTTCATTGTTTCACCGGATTACAAGTTTGTCTGAATGCATGTTCTTTTGTCTCATTGTGGGTTGTATTTATCCATGTTCAAATTTCCAAAAGAAAGTTTTTTCCCATGTAAACTGGCAATGTCAGGTACTTTGGCATGTAACTTAATAAGTATAATAAAGTAAAGTAAAATAAAGGTATTTTTACCTTGAAAGTTAAAACTATGTTTTCTTTTAAAACTGTCAATGACATGGGGATTAAAACTTGTAAGATTATAATAAATAAAGACTATACTTAATTAATGAAGGACAGTTTCCATTAGATTTTGTTTGCCCAGGGACCAGTGGTGTTTCAAGCAGCTCGCAAGTTTGGGGGTATTAGTGGTTTGATTTGTTCCCAAGGAGTTTACACTGACTTGTGAGCTGTTCCCCTTGGAGTATTGGGTGTGTTTCTTCAAGGTTTAATACTGCACTGACTTTACCTCATTTAGTTTAAAATGATGACCAAAAAAAATTTGTATTCTTATGTTTTCACTCAGATCTAGGATAACAAACGTTTTAATAGAATGTATGGTGACCAATGTTGGACAACAGTAAACAATGTCAAAAACATCCATGCCATGAATATCATTTCACATTACTTGTGTTACATAATCAACTTGTCAAGTCATCTAGTTGTGTGCTGACAACGTTTCAAACACAAGTATTTTTACTAAAATATTGTTAAATAAACTACTTCAGGAAAATGTCCCCATGAACAAAAAATGACCTCATTCCAATGTAAACAAGTATTTAGATTGTGGACCTGCCTCCAGTGCTTAAATTAATATTAATATCCATAAATGGAGTACCTCAGAAATATTTGGCAGTGATCTGAAAAAATGCACAGGTAATTTGACTTTCTGCTTGTTAAAGTATCTCAGATATGCACAAGTGTAAAGCAAACTTTGTTCTTGATTACATTTTCACTCGCTTTTGCTTAAAATTTACTCTTAAGTTGAGCTTTTCACTGTTGATAACATGTAAAGCACAATGTTGGCCAATGAATAAGCTGTTACTTGGTTTAGACTTATGACGAATGAATGAGGATGAAGGCAGATCTTCATTTCAAATCCTCACTGCATTTGAAGTGTGATTCATTTAAGTTCATGAGGGCATTTTGCAGAAGTGGGTTATTTTATAATATTTTAGAAAAAGCATGTATTTTTGTGACGTTGTGAGCACATGACTGGATGTTTTTGATAGTGTTTGCTGTTGTCTAACATTGGTGACCATAGATACCTATTCTTTCATATACTTTATCATCTGCATTTTCCATGAAAACATGACATTCAAATTTTTTCATGGCCATCACTACAAACTGCATAGGATAAGTAACATATAATATATATGCTGAATGTATGGAGGAGCTACAGTGAATCCGGAAAGTATTCACAGCGCATCACTTTATCCACATTTTGTTATGTTACAGCCTTATTCCAAAATGGATTAAATTCATTTTTTTCCTCAGCATTCTATACACAACACCCTATAATGACAATGTGAAAAAAGTTTGAGATTTTTGCAAATTTATTAAAAATAAAAAAACTGAGAAATCACATGTACATAAGTATTCTTAGTCTTTCCTCAATACTTTGTCGATGTACCTTTGGCAGCAATTACAGCCTCAAGTCTTTTTGAATATGATGCCACAAGCTTGGCACACCTATCCTTGGCCAGTTTCACCCATTCCTCTTTGCAGCACCTCTCAAGCTCCATCAGGTTGGATGGGAAGTGTTGGTGCACAGCCATTTTAAGATCTCTCCAGAGATGTTCAATCAGATTCAAGTCTGGGCTCTGGCTGGGCCACTCAAAGACATTCACAGAGTTGTCCTGAAACCACTCCTTTGATATCTTGGTTGTGTGCTTAGGGTCGTTGTCCCGCTGAAAGATGAACTGTCGCCCCAGTCTGACGTCAAGAGCGCTCTGGAGCAGGTTTTCATCCAGGACGTCTCTGTACATTGCTGCAGTCATCTTTCCCTTTATCCTGACTAGTCCCCCAGTTCCTGCCGCTGAAAAACATCCCCACAGCATGATGCTGCCACCAACATGCTTCACTGTAGGGATGGTGCCAGGTTTCCTCCAAACGTGACGCCTGGCATTCACGCCAAAGAGTTCAATCTTTGTCTCATCAGACCAAAGAATTTTCTTTCTCATGGTCTGAGAGTCCTTCAGGTGCCTTTTGGCAAACTCCAGGTGGGCTGCCATGTGCCTTTTACTAAGGAGTGGCTTCCGTCTGGCCACTCTACCTTACAGGCCTGATTGTTGGATTGCTGCAGAGATGGTTGTCCTTCTGGAAGGTTCTCCTCTCTCCACAGAGGACATCTAGAGCTCTGACAGAGTGACCATCGGGTTCTTAGTCACCTCCCTGACTAAGGCCCTTCTCTCCCGATCGCTCAGTTTAGATGGCCGGCCAGCTCTAGGAAGAGTCCTGGTGGTTTCGAACTTCTTCCACTTACGGATGATGGAGGCCACTGTGCTCATTGGGACCTTCAAAGCAGCAGAAATTTTTCTGTAACCTTCCCCAGATTGTGCCTCGAGACAATCCTGTCTCAGAGGTCTACAGACAATTCCTTTGACTTCATGCTTGGTTTGTGCTCTGACATGAACCGTCAACTGTGGGACCTTATATAGACAGGTGTGTGCCTTTCCAAATCATGTCCAATCAACTGAATTTACCATAGGTGGACACCAATTAAGCTGCAGAAACATCTCAAGGATGATCAGGGGAAACAGGATGCACCTCAGCTCAATTTTGAGCTTTATGGCAAAGGCTGTGAATACTAATGTACATGTGATTTCTCAATTTTTTTATTTTTAATAAATTTGCAAAAATCTCAAGTAAACTTTTTTCACGTTGTCATTATGGGGTGTTGTGTGTAGAATTCTGAGGAAAAAATGAATTTAATCCATTTTGGAATAAGGCTGTAACATAACAAAATGTGGAAAAAAGTGATGCGCTGTGAATACTTTCCGGATGCACTGTATATGCCACTTGTGGACCACAAGGGGGCGTACCACTCCCCAAACCTCGACACAGACAGACTGAGACACAAGTTCAACACAGCACACGTTTTATTCTTTAGTGGGGAAGCGTTTTCTGTTGCTCCCCACTTCACAGCACAGTACAGTACACAAGCACCAAACAATATGACACATAGTCCTTTCTCTCTCTTCTTCTTTGCCTCTGCTCGTTGCAAACTTTGCTCTCCACCTGCTGACTCTGGATTGTCAATGTGAGGCTGGCAAGTCCTTTTATAGTGTCCAACTCTGAAGTGCTTCTGTTCTTCCACCCACGTGGTTTGCAAGCACTTCAGGATGCCCTAAAGAGGCTGCCTTCCCCCATCCTTCCACTTCTTGCGGTTCCCAGCCGGGTTGGGCTGCTGGCCATCTCCTACATTATATATATGTGTGCATATATATATATTATGGGGTTTCTCCTGCCTTGCTTCACTTGCCAGCCACTACGCGTCTCTGCCGCTTGCATTGTGAAAAGGGGGCTGAACGCACCCCAAGGAGATGCGATCGCTCCTCCAAAACCCCCTCTTAAACTGTGATACACTGGGAACCAAATACAGATTTTTTTTTTTTTTTACCTCCTCTTTGCTGGATCAGCTGCTGCTGCCGTGCAGCGTGATCTGCATCTCGCATGGAGCTTCGAACATTTAGAAGCTTGCACAGCAGCTGTCCCTACTCTTTGTCTTTTATTTCCGGCTCCGGGCTTGGTTAAATCTCTTGGCACAAATTCTCGTCTTGCGGAACTTGAGTTCTTGATATTTTTTAGTTTATAATTTAAAAATGGATTAAGAATGTGAAAACCTAACAACATCACATTAAAGTTGAATAAATTCTGAAAAAATGATACCAGGTGGCACGGTGGCGCAGTGGGTAGCGCTGCTGCCTCGCAGTTGGGAGACCTGGGTTCGCTTCCCGGGTCCTCCCTGTGTGGGGTTTGCATGTTCTCCCCGTGTCTGCGTGGGTTTCCTCCGGGGGCGCTCCGGTTTCCTCCCACAGTCCAAAGACATGTAGGTTAGGTGGATTGGCGATTCTAAATTGGCCCTAGTGTGTGCTTGGTGTGTGGGTGTGTTTGTGTGTGTCCTGCGGTGGGTTGGCACCCTGCCCAGGATTGGTTCCCTGCCTTGTGCCCTGTGTTGGCTGGGATTGGCTCCAGCAGACCCCCGTGACCCTGTGTTCGGATTCAGCAGGTTGGAAAATGGATGGATGATGGATAATGATACCAAACATATACAGTATATGTAGGTTTTAAAACCGGCCCAATTTAAAGCGTGACAAAAAATATGACATAAAAATGCCACTGTTGCACTCTTAGGCTTAGGATTTTATATATATATATATATATATATATATCTGTATATATGTATATATATATATTGTGGTAGATGGCCAGGACGCCTCCACACTGTAAGGTCCAGGGGAGGAAGCATGGCCAAAACGTTACCTAGTTGTCAACACAACCCCGGGTTGCAGCGGTGCCGAGGACTCCCACAGGGCTCCATGACAATTGGAGTTACAGTCCTGTAGGGATCCGCTGGTACTGCCAAGTGGTACTGCAGCAGCTTCTGCCATACCGGGAAACTTGCCTGGAGAAAATGGAGAAGAAAGGATAGAAAGAGGAAAAGAAAAAGTATTGTGCTCTGCTTTGAGACTGTGTTGTGCTTGTGGGAAATAGGGGAAATTGTTTCCAACCAAGGGAAAAAGGTAAAAATAAAAGTATGTGTGTTTTCAAGTTGTGTCTACTGCGGTTGTGTCTTCTGCGTTGAGTTGGAATGCCCTCTATTGTCCACTATATATATACTGTGATAATAGAGGCACTGTCGACCCCTTGAACCCTCTGACTGGACGTCAGACACCAGATAAAAGTCCAATAATAACATTTATTATTATAAATAAAGTGCACAAAGCACCACCACTCCACTATATTCAATAAACAACAATAAACTATAATCACAATACTCAATCCTCCACTCCCAGACGCTTAGCCACCCTGCCTCCCAACTCAGCTCAATGTCTGGGTTTTCCCACAATCCTTTTTCTTCACCCTGGAAGCACATCATTTGTTGTGTCGCTGTGATTAAGACGCACTTCCAGGTTATGGTGCAAATAATCCCTGAGCCTCCCTGCAGCGACTCCTGGTGGCCCCCGTGGTATCCAGCAGGGCTGGTGCATTAAAAGTCCACTGTCCATAATTCCCTGCTGGCATTCGGGGTAGCTCCATGCTGGAAGGAGGGCTCCATCTGGCGGCCTGGGGGTATTGGCCAGGATAAATAGCTGGCCATATCTCACAGTATTCAACCCCCAACAGTAAAAAACCAAGGTTCGAAGCGGCCAGCCCCGCGAGGGATGTCCTCCTCCGGGAGGGTCCATGGGTTGGGCTATGGCTATGTCGTCGAGACTCCTCGGAGAACCTTGGGGGAACGTTGTATTGGGAATCCCTCTGATCCTCTGTCCTCCGAGGACAACTTCGCCATAAGTGGCAGATCATAGAATGGTTGAAATAGTTTACTGTCAAATAAATGCAAAGAGTATGCGACACGTGTTTCGCCCTCATTCTGGGCTCATCAGGCGTACAAACTCCACTGCACTCCCTCTCGGACATGTGTCGCGTACTCTTTGCATTTATTTGACAGTAAACTATTTCAACCATTCTATGATCTGCTCCTCACAAACTGAGGGCACCGTGGCGGATGTTAGCAGATTGCTGGCCAACCACAAGCGTTACCTGGTAGGTAACCACCCATACAATCAGATTGTGACACAGACTTCGAATGCCGTGAATGTAATTACCCCGATCTACATGCTGTCAAATAAACGAACCACACACCGTGGCGCAACGTTAGGGGCATCACCTCTGGCGCTGACGTCCGAGGTTCGATTCCCGAGAGGGAGTGCAGTGGAGTTTGTACGCCTGATGAGCCCAGAATGAGGGCGAAACACGTGTCGCGTACTCTTTGCATTTATTTGACAGTAAACTATTTCAACCATATATATATATATATATATATATATATATATATATATATATATATATATATATATATACACATATATACATATATATATATACACATACATATACTAATTTAAAACATTGGAATTTTAAAGTTTAGTGAAAGCACCAGTCTAAAACAGAGATCTGATGAAAGATAATGAAACCTGAAGTATAAAATGACAAAGGCATTCAAACATAATAGTTTAGGGAAATTGTGAAAACAATGTACATGAAATGCACAAGAAAATTAAAGTCTTTAGACACAAATTTTAACACACACACTCCCAAAATAATACTGTATAATAATTGAACTGCTGACATTTGCAGTACTTTGTTACATGTGTATAAATAAATTGCAGTAAGGCAGAAAGAAAATGACACAATCGCAACTGTAAAAAGAATATGTAATGTTTGTACTAGTGGCAAACATGGAAGAACCCTGGGATACCATACTAATGAGTGGTAAGGGGATTCAAGTGATGGCTGGTGACAGTTATTTTGTATCAGGAGAAATAAAATGGACTGACTACAGCAATACTGTCAAACATTTTCAGGGAATACTGCAGCCAAACACAATTAAGCATTGATGAATCTTGTGTACCTTCTGTCCATTTCCCAACAACATTCCTGTATCAGATTACTTGTATATTAAGGGAAGTAAATCTATCTGCCTGTCGGTTCATATTTTTTCCTACAGCAGCCTATTCAGAACAGGGCCACAGGAAAGCCAGAGTTTTCCTGATTGTTAAATTGAACAACTTTTTTCCTCAAATTTTCCTGAATTTCATTTGATCTTAGAATAGAAAACTTATGGTGATTTTCCCTTTAACAGTAGGGGTCAATAAATGGAGATGTTTAGATTAAACTGGGCTGCCTGAAATCAGCCTAATCAGTCACCTCAAGCCAAATTATCAATTAACTTTGGTTAGATATTTGGGTCAGTAAATAAGGGGACAATCAACTTTTCACATAATCAATACTGGTGTTGGATAACTTTATGGCTTAAATATTTTTTTATATATACTGTACATTCACTTTGTGAAACTAGTGCATTTGCTAATATTTATTCATTTTTTGGGCACTGAATGTCTGTGACATTAATAATATAACCTGGAGAACACTGGAGTAGCTAGAATTGATTTCCCATCAATATTCCTTATTGTATATTATCATGATTCATCAGGAGAGACTTTTCTATTGTAGATGTAAGGGCAAAATTCAGATATAAAATTCTGATCACAGTCACAGTGAGGCATTATGCAAACATATTGCAGTTGGTATAAAGGAGCCCCAGTAGCATTTCTTGACACATTTTTGCTGAATAATTTGTTGATTCAAAGCACTCAGTGTTAGTGTATCAGATAGAGGGTGTGCAGCATTTTTCATAATGGCTCTCAGTTTTGTTTTAATTCTCTCTTTCGCTACCACCTCAAGGAGTTCCAGAATGCATCCTATAATTGAGCTTGCCTTTTTAATTAGCTGGTTGATTCAGTAGACCTCTCTTGACATGATGTTACCAGCCCAGTACACCACAGTGCAGAAAACTGCACTGGCCATCACAGAATTATAGAAAATGTGAGGGATGTCACTTTGTACATTAAAGGAGTGCAGTCTCCTGGGTATGACATTAAACTGCATCCGGGCCCTGCAAGCAGTCCTCCAACTTGCTGGGAAATCATGGGGGTTGGTGGCAGGGTTGGCACTCCAGCCACCATAAAAAGACTTCACACAGCTCCGAAACTACAGAAAGGACTCCTTTTTGCTCTCCGCGGGAGTAGCTTTGCTGCGGCTCACATTATGAAGGGGATGGGGGAAAGCCCTTGGCAGCCTCATCCCCTGAAGAGTCGAAACCACTGGAGAGCCAATGGGGTCAGGTCTGCTGGGGATCTACAGACCTATAGTGCAAAAAATGTAGATCAAGATCTATAGTGCAAAATACTAACAGTTATTAGCAGTACAGACTTTATGAACTTCTTCAATGAGAAAATTAAAAATATAAGATCCCAGATCTCAGCATCACAGTACAAACTAGCTTAGCAGACCCAGCCTCACATTGCATTCAGCACAAGTGACATCAAGGGCCTTTTGAACCAGAAGAAAAGGGCTTTTAAAGGCAGTGATCAGCATGAGCTCAAGTGCATGTAGAAGGAACTCCGAGTCCAGCTCAGGGCGGCGAAGAAGCAGTACAGGAGAAAACTGGAGCAAAAGTTGCAGAACAACAGCATGAAGGAAGTGTGGGATGGGATGAAAATCATTACTGGCTGCAGCTCAAAGCAGCAGGGTGCTTCCATCGAGAGGGACAGGGAGAAAGCAAACCTGATGAACAACTTTTTTAGCAGGTTTGACCACCCTAACCCACTCTCACTCTCACCTGAGAGTACTGCATCCTCCACCCATCCTTCTGCTGACACCAGCATAGGAGAGAGTTTTCCCCCACCCACAATTACAGCAGCTCAGGTAAGCAGAGAGCTGAGGAGACTTCGTGCCAGCAAAGCAGTGGGTCCAGATGGAGTATCGCCACGACTGTTGAAGGCATGTGCATTGGAGCTGGGGAGTTCTCTACAGCGCATCTTCAACCTGATCCTGGAACGGGGGAAAGTCCCAAGGCTTTGGAAAACACCTTGCATCACCCCAGTCCCAAATGTATCACGTCCTGGTTAACTGAATGACTTCAGGCCAGTCGCCCTGATGTCACATGTGATGAAGACCATGGAGCGGCTGCTGCTTCACCACCTGAGGCCCGCCACGGGTCCGCCACACCCTTGACCCTCTGCAGTTCACATACCAGGAGAAGGTGGGAGCAGAGGATGCCATCATCTACATGCTACACCGATCACTTTCCCATTTGGACAGAGGCAGCGGTGCAGTATGAATTATGTTTCTGGACTTCTCTAGCGCCTTCAACACCATCCAAACCTCTGCTCCTTAAGGACAAGCTGACAGAGATGGGAGTAGATTCATACCTGGTGGCATGGATCATGAACTATCTTACAGACAGACCTCAGTATGTACGTCTCAGAAACTGCAGGTCTGACATTGTAGTCAGCAGCACAGAAGCGCCACAGGGTACTGTGCTTTGTCCGGTCCTGTTCAGCCTATATACAGCCTATATATATCTTGCCACGTGCAAAAGTTCACTGACGACACTGCTATTGTTGGCTGCATCAGGAGTGGGCAGGAGGAGGAGTAGAGGACACTAATCAAGCACTTTGTTAAATGGTTCGACTCATACCACCTACAACTGAACACCAGCAAAACCAAAGAGCTGGTGGTGGATTTTAGGAGGCCCAGGCCCCTCACGGACCCCGTGATTATCAGAGGTGACTGTGTGCAAAGGGTACAGACCTATAAATACCTGGGAGTACAGCTAGATGATAAACTGGACTGGACTGCCAATACTGATGCTCTGTGCAAGAGAAGACATAGCCGACTATACTTCCTTAGAAGGCTGGCATCCTTCCAACATCTGCAATAAGATGCTGCAGATGTTCTATCAGACGGTTGTGGCGAGCGCCCTCTTCTACGCGGTGGTGTGCTGGGGAGGCAGCATAAGAAGAGGGACACCTCACGCCTGGACAAACCGGTGAGGAAGGCAGGACCTAATGTAGGCACAGAGCTGGACAGTTTGACATCTGTGGCAGAGTGATGGGCGCTGAGCAGGCTCCTGTCAATCATGGAGAATTCACTGCATCCACTGATCAGTATCATCTCCAGACAGAAGAGCAGCTTCAGCGACAGACTGCTGTCACTGTCCTGCTTCACTGACAGACTGAGGAGATCGTTCCTCCCCCACACTATGCGACTCTTCAATTCCACAGGGGGTAAACGTTAACATTATACAATGTTATTGACTGTTATACCTGCCTTGCACTCTCCACCTTGCATTTTTTAACTTGCACTGCATTTCTATCACTCTTTAATTAATATTGTTTTTATCAGTATGCTGCTGCTGCTAGAGTTTGTGAATTTCCCCTTGGGGATTAATAAAGTATCTACAGTATCTATCTATCTATCTATCTTGCATGGCACAGTCATTAAACCATTACTTAAAAAGTCAGACCTAGACCCACACATACTTAAGAATTATAGACTTATTTCAAATTTACCCTCTCTCTCTAAAATACTAGAAAAAGTAGTCGCCAATTAGCTTCAGTCACACCTTACGCATTACAATTTACTTGAGAAATTCCAGTCTGGTTTCCGCACTGGTCATAGTACAGAAATGGCACTAACGCGGGTTGTAAACGACATTCTCATATCCTCTGATGAAGGAAACTCCACTGTAATTATGTTGTTAGACTTAAGCACAGCATTTGACACCACTGACCATTCTACTTTACTGCACATGCTAGAAAATGATGTTGGCCTTATAGGCACTGTGTGCTCACTTGGTTTAGTTCTTATTTATCAAATCGATTCCAATATGTACAGAAATGTGCTGACAGTACTCCATCATTATACACAGAAGTGAGATATGGTGTCCCACAGGGCTCAGTACTGGGCCCTTTACTGTTTTCACTTTACATGCTTCCACTTGGATCTATCATTAGGAAACATAATGTTAATTTTCACTCGTATGCAGATGACACCCCGTTATACCTTTTTTTTTTAAGATCAAATGAAGTATCTCCGATGTTGTCTTTAATTAGTTGTGTTAGTGAATTAAAGGAGTGGATGGATGAGAACTACCTATCTTTAAACACAGATAAAACATAGATGTTAATTGTTGGAGGGAATGACACAATATTTTGTCATCATTTAGCTCAGTTGGAATCACCATTAATTTTATTAAATCAGCCCACAATCTTGGAGTTATCTTTGACTCTAGCATGTCATTTAAAGCGCACATTACAAACTTGTCCAAATCATGTTTCTTCCATTTTAAAAATGTTGGGAAATTAAGGCATTTTCTAAATAAGCAGGATTCTGAGAAATTAATTCATTCATTTATTTCTAGTAGGATTGACTACAGCCCCCAGTTAATCCAAAATGCTGCTGCAAGAATTATTACAAGAACAAGAAAATATGAACACATCACTCCAGTTCTTAAATCCTTACACTGGCTCCCGGTTAAGTTTAGGGCAGATTTCAAAATCCTCCTTTTAACATATAAAGCATTAAATAGCCAAGGTCCGGCTTACTTGTCGGAACTTATCATGACTTACAAACCAGAGCGCACATTAAGATCTCAAGATGCTGGTCTGCTAATGATTCCAAGAATTAATAAAACAACAGTGGGAGGTCAAGCTTTTAGTTACAGGGCCCCTAAACTGTGGAATGGTCTACCTGCTACTTTAAGAGATGCCCCTTTGGTTACAGCTTTTAAATCCTGGCTAAAGACTCACTACTTCAGTTTAGCATATCCTGTTTAGAGCTGCTGATTAACTGTACATACTGCATGTCTGTTGTTAGTCATTAGCACTAAAACATAAGTAACATGATAGGTATAATTTGTTGCTAACCCTCACCTATTCTGTTTCTCTTCTCGGTACTCAAATGTGGTACTTGGTGCCATAGCCCATCTGCCAAGTTGTTTTGCCTGCCTTAGGTAAAGTCATCCCTAATGGAAAATCGCAGGAATCATGGGGTAGAGGGGTCCTTTTATCGGATTGGCTGGCCCAGTGCTGATTAAACTGTGGAATGGCCAAATGGGGGAGGCAGCTTAATGGCTGAGGTCTTCAGGACTCTAAACACATCCAAATCATATTATAGGATATCATTTACTGTTAAATTCTGCTCCATACTTGTAAATTTTTTATTTTTTATACTGTTTTGAGGATTTGTTCTGTTCTGTGTATTGAGAGTCAAGGCTGGGGGGCTGTCAAGAGGCAAGGCCTCTTAAATCCCATTGCGACACTTCTTGTGTGATTTTGGGCTATACAAAAATAAATTGTATTGTATTGTGTGGTGTGGAGGTGTCGCACACTGCACAGCAGGACTCGGGATCCCAATTTGAGGAGGCCCATACAGGTAGGCGCATGGAACGTCGTCTTGTCTCTCCGGCAAGATGATCATCTTCCTCTGCTGTCGGAGGAGCTGCGTAAACTCCACATTTCAGTGGCAGAACTCTCTGATGTGTGCTGACCAGGGACTGGCCAGATCTCTGTAGGTGGGTACACCTTTTATTAGTCTGGTCAGTCTGATGGCTGTCATACTCGGGGAGTAGCTGTTGCTGTAGGGGATTGGCTTCTTCCGATGGTGTCCGATGTCACTCCTTTCAACGAGTGTATTATGAGACTCAGATTACAGCACTCCCTGGGTGCTTGGTCTATTGTCTCAGTGTATGCTCCGACTGTGGTGAGTGATGTCTTGGCAGGGTAGACATTTTATTCGCAACTCGCTTGGTGGTTGATGGGTGCCCACGACGTGACACTCCTCTGGTCATGGGCGACTTCAATGCAGCCACTGGCACTGACAGGGCTGACTATGAGGATTGTCCTCGGTCCCCATGGGTCTGGTGACCATGGTGAAAGTGGCTCCATGTTCCTTGACTTTGCAAAAGGTCAGGGGCTGTGAATCGCTGGATCCTGGTTCCAGTGCACTGAACCACATCGTTGGACTTAGTACTCCAATACTGGTGGTGTGGTGAAGGAGATCAATCACAACCTCGTGGGCAGATGCTGGAGGCTCTTGTAAAACTGCAGGATCTACAGAAGTGCCCAGTTTGTGAATTCTGACCACAGACTTGTTGCTACTTTTAGGATCAAGCTTAGGTCCAGTAGGTTACCACCTACTAGGAAAAAGAGCCTGGACTTGGCCAGACTCCAAGACCAGGCTGTTTCTAACAAGTTTGCATGCAGTTTGTGTGAGGAACTTGCAGATTTGGGTGCAACTGCTGATCCTAATGTAATGTGGAAGACCTTCCGTGACAAGACTTTGAAGGTTGCTGAGGGTTGTGTTGGTGTTACCGGTGTTTCATCTCGCAGGGCACCCTGGACATCCTCGAGAGGAGTCGCAGTGCACGGCTCAATGACAACTCTGGTCTGTGCTGGGAACTGAGAGAGACGGCTGCGAGGGCTCTATGGTAAGATAAAGAGGCGTTTAACTGTTAGAGGAATCTGTGAACAAGTGACACACTAACTGTGGTCTAGCGACCCACGTCCTGCTTACACAGGAATCAAAGCATTATGCACATCCAAATCTGTTATTCAGAAAGTTGCAGTCAGGGCAGCTGATGGAACGGTCCTTATGGATGACACTGCAGTTGTGACCCACTGGGCTAGCTACATTGAGCAGTTGTTCAAAGCTGATCCTCCGGCTAGGACGTTGGATATCTCTGGTCCACGATTCTTCAGGCTGACCCTCCAACTAGCTGTGAACCATCCAATCTCACTGAGATTGCACAGGTGGTGAACCAGCTGAGGGAAGGAAAGGCTGCAGGGATCTGTGGTATCTGGGGAGAACTTCAGGCTAGTGGTAAGGCTTTCCTGCTGGCGTTGTAAGCAATCTTTGCTTCCATTTGGGAGACTGGCATCATCCCGACTGACTGGAAAACGGGACTTGTCATCCTATCTAGAAAGGGAAGGGTGATCGCCTGGATTACAGCAACTACACGGGGATAACACTCCTCTCGGTGCCAGATAAGGTCCTTGCTAGGGTCATCCTCAATACCAGCGACCGGAACAGTCTGGTTTTACACCTAAGAAGTCTACCATCGACCGCATCCGGGCACTGAATGCTCTCGTGGAGCATAAACGCGAATATCAGCAGAGTTTCCTTGCAGCCTTTGTCGATTTTCATAAAGCTTTCGACTCAGGTGATCGAGCTGCCTTGTGGGGCATCCTGAGGGTTCGTGGGATCCCCTTGTAGTTGCTGGATATCATGGCTGGCCTGTACACTGGTACTGTGAGTGCTGTGCAGAACCTCTGTTTTTTTCCCCAGTTGATTCTGGGTTTCATCAGGGGTGTGTTCTTGCTCCTACTCTGTTCAATGCTTGTATAGACTGGGTGTTGGGCAAGGTCGTGAATTGGAGAAATAAAAAAAAAATAATACAGTGATGCTAGCTTTGGCCAGGTGAGAATAAGCCTTGTGGAGCATCCTCCACTCCAATCTTTGTCCGATAGGCAAACTTCTGATTGTCGAGGTGGTCTACCACAAAAGGACTCATATAGTTCAGGACCAGTCTCTAAAAGGTCTTCATGATGTGAGATGTAAGTGTAACTGCTCTGTATTAATTAGGTGCCTTCTCTGGAACAATAAAATGCAAGATGTTTTCCATTGCAGTTGCACTTTTGAAGGTTTACGGACAGACTGAACAGGTGACAGACAACACCACAAAGTTGGTCAGCACAGGCCTCAAGAATTCAAGGACTCCATCTGGTCCCACAGGTTTTCCTGTGTGTAACTTCCTTAGTTGTCGCCTTACTTGGTCTTCAGTTATAGCCAGTCAAAACTGGTGCTGTGTCATTCTAGTTGATGTGGTAGGAGTTGTTGATATAGTAGGGATAGTTTTGGGAGACTGTTCATTGGAAGAACGTGGTAGTGGTAGTAAAATATATTAATAAAGACTTACAGAATGTTCATAAAAAAGATGCAGTTTCTCTTCCCGGTTGTAAGACCAGTCTTGTGAACTTGTCTCATTATTTAAGACATTAACTTAAATCTTATCTTTTGCTCCACCTCTCACTTCTTTTTACTATTAATTATAAAATAAACTAGAGCAAAACGAATAAAAACTGTCTTATTTAATTAAAGCAGTTTACGTTTGAGTAGCTCCCCTCCACTATGTGATCCTGCACATAGATATTTTGAAATAAAAGCCACCTGCATCTTTTATATGATATTATTGCAAAATAATTTCGATTTTAAATTTTTTAAATGTTTAGATTTAAATTATAAATCTTTATTCGTTTAACCACTGTATATTTTATTTAATCCTTTCAGAATCTCACACAATAAAACAGACTGCTATGTACAGTTTATCAGTTATTTTTGAAATGTGAAACATTGCACATATTAGTCTAAGGTAATTGAGATTACTATGGGCATAAGTATGAGAAAAGAACACACTTTGTAATCATTTTTAACTCCAAATGGAGAGGGGCCTTTAAGTCTTGGAAGCATGCTGCAGAGAAAAACATAACAAGATTAGAAGATCTTCACCATCACCCAGTTAGAACTTCTACAGCCCCACTGAAAATGGCAAAATAAAAGACCTCTCTACAGACTGAAGGAAGTTTTTAAGCATTAATGCTGAGAGGAAATTGTCTTTTTGGAAGTTAACGCTCAGGGTCAACCATTGTACAACACCCCTGAATTGCAGGTTAAGGGCCCTGCTCAAGAGCCCAACAGAAGAGGATTACCTCTGACAGTAACCTTCCAGATAGCAGCATAGACCTTTAGCCTCAGAGCCATCACTCTGCCTTAATCATCTGTAGACTTACAGAAAGTATCCTTAAAATATAATTTTTTATAAATTTCTTCATTTCTGCTATTATTGGTTTTACTGTGCTTTTATTTGTTTTACTTTATCACAATAACCAATTTATAAGGTTTGGTTATGCCAAAGAATAGTATTAAGAGCACCTAGTGTGAGTGCTCACAGTAGGGGCTAGGCACCCATTCAACAAGAAGCAGTCCAGTGAACAGACACACCTACTTTAGTAAGTGGAAAAGGTGTTGAGTAACACTAAGACAACCGTTTGGTGTGTTTATGCCAAGCTAGTAAGTCACCTTGACTGAGGCAGCTGTTCACATGTGGGTAAGCCATAAAATCACTAAAGTCTCAAAATTTCCTTCAAGCAGTCGTTCACATGCGTGGCCATGATAATGTATCACCTTAATAAGAATAAAATCAAAACATAAATACATTTCTTCTGAGCAAGCATTTAAATAGTCACCATATAAATTAGTAATGAAAGATTATTTTTCATACAAGTTTAATAAAACTAAAATATTTAACTTCAAAGAAAGAAAAAAAACTAATCACAGGGGTTTTAATTTAGCCAGTTTAAGTTCCAATTCTTATTGACCTTATGGCCATTTTATTTTTACATGCGCATCAGCTATCTAACTGGCTTCCCACTGAAAATATCATTTAAATATTTTCTTTCCTTTGAGATTCATGAAAAACTGCTTTTCAAATGTAACATTTTCTCAATTTAGCTCTAATTAAAAAGAAGTGCCTGCTGTGTAAAGATAAGCAAACTGTTGCCATTACTGATAATTCAGTAAATTATAAATGACTCCCTGTTGCTTACCCTTTAGCTCATTGCAAAGTACTACGCTAACCTCCTAGTCACCAACCCTGTAAAGATATTTTCCTAGTTTTCAACTATTTAATTCTGTGACTTTACTATCTATCAAAATAAAAGTGAAAGAGAGAACTGGAAAGTAAGCTTGTCTCTGAGAGAGTGATCTCTGGAGGTGGTATCTGAATAATACCAGTGAGATATAGTCAGAAATGGAATGCAGCTCTTTCATGGAGAACACCAATAAAGTTAAAAATAAAAGCAGAAATTCCGTCCATACATTCACAGTGGTTATTAAACAATTTAAGTTGGCCTGCAGTAACTGACTTGCTATTTTGCAGCAAAAACTATGAATTTTTCATGGTATTACAAGTAAAGTACAATAAAAACATTTAACAATAATAAATAATAATACATTTTATTAATAAAGCACCTTTCCCATGCTTCTAAAGCACTTCTCAAATATTCAAAGGAATGCAATAGTAATGATGGAAAAGATGAAATTATAATTCTGGATACAAACTAATATTAGACATCCATCCATCCTCTTCCGCTTTTCCGAGGTCGGGTTGCGGGGGCAGCAGCTTGAGCAGAGATACCCAGACTTCCCTCTCTCCGGCCACTTCTTCTCGCTCTTCCGGGAGAATCTCAAGGCGTTCCCAGGCCAGCCAGGAGACATAGTCCCTCCAGCGTGTCCTGGGTCTTCCCCGGGGGCCTCCTCCCGGTTGGACGTGCCCGGAACACTTTACCAGGGAGGCGTCCAGGAGGCATCCTGTTCAGATGCCCGAGCTACCTCATCTGACTCCTCTCGATGCGGAGGAGCAGCGGCTCTACTCTGAGCCCCTCCCGGATGACTGAGCTTCTCACCCTATCTTTAAGGGAGAGCCCAGACACCCTGCGGAGGAAACTCATTTCAGCCGCTTGTATTCGCGATCTCGTTCTTTCGGTCACAGCCCATATCTCATGACCATAGGTGAGGGTAGGAACATAGATCGACTGGTAAATTGAGAGCTTTGCCTTACGGCTCAGCTCCTTTTTCACCACGACAGACCGATGTAGAGCCCGCATCACTGCGGACATCACACCGATCCGCCTGTCGAACTCACGCTCCATTTTTCCCTCACTCGTGAACAAGACCCCCGAGACACTTGAACTCCTCCACTTGAGGCAGGATCTCGCTCCCAACCCTGAGAAGGCACTCCACCCTTTTCCGGCTGAGGACCATGGTCTCGGATTTGGAGGTGCTGATTCCCATCCCAGCCGCTTCACACTCAGCTGCAAACTGATCCAGAGAGAGCTGAACATCACGGCCTCAAGAAACAAACAGGACAACATCATCTGCAAAAAGCAGTGACCCAATCCTGACTCCACCAAACTGGACCCCCCTCAACACCCTGGCTGCGCTTAGAAATTCTGTCCATAAAAGTTATGAATAGAATTGGTGACAAAGGGCAGTCCTGGCAGAGTCCAATTCTCACTGGAAATGGGTTTGACATACTGCCGGCAATGTGGACCAAGCTCTGACACCGGTTGTACAGGGACTGAACAGCCCTTATCAGGGGGTCCGGTATCCCATACTCCCGGAGGACCCCCCACAGGATTCCCCGAGGGACACGGTCGAACGCCTTTTCCAAGTCCACAAAACATATATAGACAATAAATAATATATAAATAATATTAAACACCAAATAATAGATAAATACATCAAAGTCAAAGTTCTGAATGAGATTAAGAAAACACTAAACAGGAAAAAAGAGGAAAACCATGAACAAATAACACTATGTGTATGCTTATATGTAGGAATATAACTGTTCATATTACAGTCAGTTAAGACAATAACAGCAGATACTGTTAACAGTTTTAGAACCACATGCTGGAAGGATATTGGCCGTTAAATGGTTACTTATTTGACGTTCAGTTCAGATCTAACAATTCTAGCCAATTACAGCCAGGGTGCTGCATTTATCTTTACAAAATAAACGCACCCAGACAAAGATGCCTCATTTAGAGCTGGAAAGTTTCTTTCTGTTTTTGCATGACATATTAGGATTGCATTCCTCAATTAATCATATGGTTCTATTGCTTTATCACTGAAGTCATGGTTAACATAAGGCTCAATGTAAGATAAAGAAGGTTCAATGCACAAAGATCATTATAAGCCCTGAGTGGGATGGCGCACTTCAGAATTAATAGTGCTGATGAGCTCCCAAGCACAGCCAGTTGATGTCACTATCCCCTATTAGAAAGTTTAGCATACTGCTGCATTCAAAGTATATTCTCCAGTGGAAAAACAAACTGATCACCTTGCAGTTTTTGATCCAGAAAAATATGCAGAATAATACTGTAAGATACATGGAAAAGTAATCACCACTTGCGCTCAAAGTCTCCATGGAAAGCTGATGTCAGTGGGGTTAGGGTATGGATCCACTCAATTGTCCATAAAAAAAAAAACAAAAAGATGTACAAAAAGAAAGTCAGCAAGGCTACTTTATAACTGATAAAGTCCATAAGTCAGGGCAGGCACTGGGCTGGAAACTCAAACAGGTAGTACTGGTAGTATAGCTTCAATCCAGTAGCTCCAGAAGATAAATATTAGTTTAATTAGAATTCAAAGCAAAATCCACTAATTGAAAAGTACGAAATTATAGTCTTGAACAAAACAAAAAAGAAGTTTTACACAGAGAGGAATGGCAGCAAGTGTGTGTCAGTGTACCCTCCCGGAGACTCCATTTTTAAACTTATAGATAGATAGATAGATAGATAGATAGATAGATAGATAGATAGATAGATAGATAGATAGATAGATAGATAGATACTTTGCATAAAAACACCAAATTTATATATATTATCGGTGTCAAAAAGAATAAAAAATACTTAACTGACACTAAAAAATGGATTAATATAATATTTTGGTAACATTTTAGTTTAGGTACTGCAGAAATGCATCTATTACTTGTTCATTCTTCTGTAACAAGACCTTAACAAAGGCTTTTTTTGGGCTTCATAACACTTATAAAACATCTTATGTCTGTTTCTCAGCACCACAACATCTATCACCTCCAAACCAAGCCTTTTGTTTAATTTGGTATTAGTTTTTCTCTCACTTTGTGACACTCCACATACACAACATTATTATTATCTCTGTTCTTTACACCTTTGCTTCATTTTTAGTTTTGATCAGCCATGTCTTACTCCCATTGGGCTTACTACGTCTCACATTCTTACAATGTTATTGACTGTTATACCTGCCTCTCACTCTCCATCTTGCACTTTTTAACTTACACTGTTTTTATCACTCTAATTAATATTGTTTTTATCAGTATGCTGCTGCTGGAGTTTGTGAAATTCCCCTTGGGGATGGATGGATTGAATGATTGATTGATTGATTGATTGACTGGAGTGAGTGAGTATCTATCTATCTATCTTAAACTTTACCCATCGAGAGAATCATTCAGAATTCTTGTAAATTCTTTCCATGCTCTTCTTACCTTGGCCATCAATACAGTACCTGCACTTTTTACATGATATTTCTCTACTTTCTCCAAAACAACTCCATTGCAAATACCTAAATTCAGACTACCCTTTACACCACTAAATCTTTTATGTCAAAGCATGCATTTGAGTTTCTCCCACCACCTTTATCTCTTTATTACACACATTTCACCTCTTCATCTTAGTCTTTGCAATATTTAACCTTAAGACCTTTGACTTTTACACTAGTTTTCCATTGCAGTATGGTTTCCTCCAATTCTGCTTCTTTTTTGACACCAAAACAAGATCATCTGCTGCCCCAAAGTGAATTTAGTGAATAAAATTTTATTTTGGATTCAAAATGTTTCCGCTTGGTTATTTATTTTGTGACTGCACCTACACTTTATTCTACCCAGGGAGCTAGTAACAAATGAATTACGCAACAACCACAGCAGGATGGTGTATTGCATATTGGTCGTAACTAACTGGGAATATTCACATTAGGTATATATGCTGCTTGCAAAAATAACCCCTCAGAAAAAAGAGGTAACACATGTGTGTTCAAAAAACTCCATTAGTTACACTATCAAAGGATCAAACTGCTATCTCACTTAATTACAGTATATGATGATTATATATGAACTCAGACTGAAAAAATTGGGCTGATGTTTATATCCTATTCTCACAAAAATAAATACTAAGAGGATGGAGCTCCTAATACATATGGGTATACCGTTTGCTTCCTATGAAAGAATCTCTGACCCAAGTCACACTTACATCGGAAGACAGGAAAAAATTAACAAAACCCAAATATTTCTGATAAAACCATACTTGTATGTATTCAAATTACAGCCAATTCAACTTTACTGTCCTTTGTGTATCCTCATTATAGTCTTAAACTTGCTGAACAGTATAGACACCTTTTCAATTATTATGGAGCTCAAAACAGGATCATTTTCTTATATGAGTAGTTACTGGCAATAAACCCACTCATGTTATTATTGACTTCTTTACATAAATACATATTGGTGCAGAAACGTCTGTAATAACTCTCCGGGAATCTGTCAAAGTATGCTTAAGACGTCAAACAATGTTATTAAAGAACACTCAGTATAAGAGTAAAGTACAGTAATCCCTCCTCCATCGCGGGGGTTGCGTTCCAGAGCCACCCGCGAAATAAGAAAATCCGCGAATTAGAAACCATATGTTTATATGGTTATTTTTATATTGTCATGCTTGGGTCACAGATTTGCGCAGAAACACAGGAGGTTGTAGAGAGACAGGAACGTTATTGAAACACTGCAAACAAACATTTGTCTCTTTTTCAAAAGTTTAAACTGTGCTCCATGACAAGACAGAGATAACAGTTCAGTCTCACAATAAAAGAATGCAAACATATCTTCCTCTTCAAAGGAGCAAACAAATCAATAGGGCTGTTTGGCTTTAAAGTATGCGAAGCACCGCGGCACAAAGCTGTTGAAGGTAGCAGCTCACACCCCATCCGTCAGGAGCAGAGAGAGAGAGAGAGACAGATAAAAAAATCAATATGTTACCTTCGTGCTTTTAAGTATGCGAAGCACCGTGCAGCATGTCGCTTCACGAAGCAGCTGCATAGAAGGTAGCCAACGTGAAGATAATCTTTCAGTATTTTTAGACGAGCGTCCGTATCGTCTAGGTGTGCGAACAGCCCCCCTGCTCAATCCCCCTACGTCAGGATCAGAAAAAGTCAGCGCAAGAGAGAGAGAGAGAGAGAGAGAGAGAAAAGTAAGTTGGGTAGCTTCTCAGCCATCTGCCAATAGCGTCCCTTGTATGAAATCAACTAGGCAAACCAACTGAGGAAGCATGTACCAGAAATTAAAAGACCCATTGTCCGCAGAAATCCGCGAACCAGCAAAAAATCCACGATATATACTTAAATATGCTTACATATAAAATCCGCGATAGAGTGAAGCCGCGAAAGGCGAAGCGCGATATAGCGAGGGATCACTGTACAAATCAGAAAGATAAAAATATGTCAAATTTCCAAACATAATTCAACCTCAATGATGAAACAGACTGAACTACTACTGCACAATATCTGCCATTAGGCAGTATGAAAAAGCACATCAAATTTTACCATACCAAAGTACCCTAAGTTCTTGTCTATAAGCCGCGGCTTATCTAAGGAAAAAAGTTGTGAAAATGAAAAAATAGAATATCGGCTTATACATAAATCCGGCTTATACAGTAGTCCCTCCTCCATCGCGGGGGTTGCGTTCCAGAGCCACCCGCGAAATAAGAAAATCCGCGAAGTAGAAACCATATGTTTATATGGTTATTTTTAGATTGTCATGCTTGGGTCACAGATTTGCGCAGAAACACAGGAGGTTGTAGAGAGACAGGAACTTTATTCAAACACTGCAAACAAACATTTGTCTCTTTTTCAAAAGTTTAAACTGTGCTCCATGACAAGACAGAGATGACAGTTCTGTCTCACAATTAAAAGAATGCAAACATATCTTCCTCTTCAAAGGTGTGTGTGTCAGGAGCACAGAATGTCACATAGATAGAGAAAACAATCTCTAGCAAACAAATCAATGGTGCTGTTTGGCTTTTAGGTATGCGAAGCACCGCGGCACAAAGCTGTTGAAGGCGGCAGCTCACACCCCCTCCGTCAAGAGCTGAGAGAGAGAGAGAGAGAGAGAGAGAGAGAGACAGAGACAGAGACTGAGTTTGTTTTTCAGTCAAAAATCAATACGTGCCCTTCGAGCTTTTAAGTATGCGAAGCACTGTGCAGCATGTCTTTTCAGGAATCAGCTTTACAAAAGAAAGCAACGTGAAGATAATCTTTCAGCATTTTTAGACGAGCGTCCCTATCGTCTAGGTGTGCGAACAGCCCCCCTGCTCAATCCCCATACGTCAGGATCATAGATAGTCAGCGCAAGAGAGGGAGAAAAGTAAGCAATCTAGCTTCTCAGCCATCTGCCAATAGCGTCCCTTGTATGAAATCAACTGGGCAAACCAACTGAGGAAGCATGTACCAGAAATTAAAAGACCCATTGTCCGCAGAAATCCGCGAACCAGCAAAAAATCCGCGATATATATTTAAATATGCTTACATATAAAATCACAATTTAAATGACCGCTATGCGCGCGTGTTGACTCGGCGACGCCCAGAGCAGAAAGAACGCACTCCGGCCGCGCCATGCGGGGAGTGAGAGAGACGCCAATATCTCACACTCTCTCCCCCCTTAAATATAGTAGTACTAGAGTGTTGTACCGTGTTAGCCATTATGAATGTAGAGAAAAGCCAAGCAAAATGACACCTTTTATTGGCTAACTAGAAAGATTACAATATGCAAGCTTTCGAGGCAACTCAGGCCCCTTCTTCAGGCAAGATCTTGCCTGAAGAAGGGGCCTGAGTTGCCTCGAAAGCTTGCATATTGTAATCTTTCTAGTTAGCCAATAAAAGGTGTCATTTTGCTTGGCTTTTCTCCCCCCTTAAAGAAATTAAATGGGTGCGAGTGAGACCACTGACCTCCCTCTCTTCTATTAGTTATAGGTTATAGTACGTTTGGCTTATCCATGAGTCCGGCTTATCTATGATAAGATTTTATTTTAAAAATTCGTATGATTTTTGGTCTCCGGCTTATACACGAGTCCGGCTTATAGACAAGAACCTAGGGTAGTTAAAATATACATATATATATAAACAAAAATATATATTGTACAAATAACCATGATTGAAGTAGGCACTATATCTCATTCCGTAAATTCAGATGAAAGACCTTGAATGTTATTCACAAATTTGAAAGATGATTTCAAAAAGCACATTACGCTAATGACTGTGTACAAATTAAACACTGCAATGAACATTTACAGAGATGGCATGTCATGTTCAAACTATTTAAATGATGTTTTTCCATGGAAAAGGGGACATGTTTAAGATATCATAAATTGTCCTAATAAAAATGAACTGTCAATATTTAGGCAATATTATATTATGTTCTTTGCAATTCAGTAATAACAAGGCCTATATTAATACATTTTTCAAAAATGTAGATGTACCACAACATGTTTTGGTAATGTTCTTTGTCTACTCTGTCACAAAACGACTCCAGACAGATAAACAGGTATGGGGCAGCCACCCGTATACAGTGGGGTAAAAAGTATTTAGTCAGCCACCAATTGTGCAAGTTCTCCCACTTAAAAAGATGAGAGAGGCCTGTAATTTTCATCATAGGTATACCTCAACTATGAGAGACAAAATGAGAAAAAAAATCCAGAAAATCACATTGTCTGATTTTAAAGAATTTATTTACAAATTATGGTGGAAAATAAGTATTTGGTCAATAACAAAGGTTCATCTTAATACTTTGTTATATACCCTTTGTTAGCAATGACAGAGGTCAAACGTTTTCTGTAAGTCTTCACAAGGTTTTCACACACTGTTGCTGGTATTTTGGCCCATTCCTCCATGCAGATCTCCTCTAGAGCAATGATGTTTTGGGGCTGTCTCTGGGCAACACGGACTTTCAACTTCCTCCAAAGATTTTCTATGGGGTTGAGATCTGGAGACTGGCTAGGCCACTCCAGGACCTTGAAATGCTTCTTACGAGGGAGAATGGTGGCTGACTAAATACTTTTTTGCCCCACTGTATTATGTTCCTGGCTTCAAAAGGTTGAATTAATCAAGTTATTTACAAGACTGAGTCCAAAACAGAACTTAATATGTGGAGGTAAGATTGCGGTTTTAAAGGCTGGTGGAGGAAATTATGTCATTTATATTGGAACCAGAAGTGACGTCTTCAAATACGACTGAATCGGAAGTGACGTGATCAGAGGTGCCAGGACTGGAAGTGACATGATCAGAGGCACCAGAAATGGAACTGATGTCATCAGAGGCACCAGAAACGGAACCTGGCGGGATTTCCCGGGAATGGTCTGCAAGGAACTGAGAGAGACAGTCAGCACACTCTGCCACCCCCTGGTCTTTATGCAGCATTACAATTATTCAAACCCTTCAGTTGCCTCCTAATCGAACGTGTGTGACAAGGCCCCCAACCCCCCCCCCCCCCCCCCCCCCCAGCCCAGACCCATTGGGTCGGGCGACCTGCACCGAAAGGACGTGAGATCGAGAAAAAGCATCGGCGTTGGAATGGAGAGAGCCCTTACGATGAATAAGCAAATACTTATACGGTTGAAGGTCAAGAAACCACCTGGTGACTCCAGGATTCGACTCTTTGTGCAGGGCCATCCACTGTAAGGGTGCATGATCTGACCTAACAGGTAGTAACTCAACTGTGTAACTGCCCATTTAATTGCAAGTTCCTCTCTTTCCAATGCCGGATACCTGGTACATAATGGAGTGTTCAACACCATCGACGTTTTGGCTCAACACAGCACCGAAGCCTGTGTCCAAAGCGTCGGTCTGGAAATGAAAGGAAGTGAAAAATCAGGAGCTTTCAAAATTGGTGCCGACGTAAGGGCCTGTTTTAAGTCACTAAATGCAGTCTAAGTCTTATTATTCCATACCACATTATTATCATCCCTCTTCCTTGTTAAATCAGTTTGGGGGAGCCATCCATATATTATGTTCCTGGCTGCAAAAGGTTGAAATAATCAAGAATCAAAAGTCCAAAACAGAACTGAAAATGTGGAGGTAAGATGACGGTTTTAAAGGTGGAAATTATGTAATTTATGCCAGAACTGGAAGTGACATCTTCGGAACTGGAAGTGACATCTTTAAATGCACCGGAACAGGAAGTGACGTCATCAGAGGCACCGGAAATGAAAGTGACATCATCAGAGGCAACAGAACCTGGCGTGATTTCCTGGGAATGGTCTGCAAGGAACCGAGAGAGACATTCAACACACTCCGCCACCCCCTGGTCTGATGTAGCATTACAATTACTCAAGCCCTTTAGCTGCCTCCTAATCGCATGTGTGTGACAACACCTTAATGGACTAGATTGTACATTTACTAAACACCTTCTGTGGCACCATCTTCTAATAACCCTTTTCAGTGCAATACCAAATTAAATATCATTGCATTGTAAACAAACTACTGCAGCTACATATGTTACACAACGAGATCATAATGTTATTATGATTTCCTGAAACTAATGAATTTAGAATGAAAAGCCAAATTATACTTAATTAGTGGGTAACTACTCAGCTTCTCCTAAAAACATTTTCAAACAAACCAACCTAAATTAAGAGCTGAGTAGCCAAAATTAATTAAAACATGTAGTTATTAAATCTATTTAGAATTGTATTGGCTTTTTATGAAACTTAATTAAAAACAGTAGCTGAGTTTATGCCATTTACATTATCTTGCTTTTAATGATTTAAAAATATGTTCAATAAAATATGGCAATGTACACTTTTTTGTTAGAACATTAGAACAATCTAGACGAGTCCATTCAGCCCAACAAACCTAACAGTTCCTTTCCACTTAATTCTTCTAAAACAACATCAAGTCTAGTTTTGAAAGTCCTTAAAGTCCCAATGTCAACACACTACTTTGTGCCTTACTCCATGTGTCTATAGTTCTCTGAGTAAAGAAAAACATTCTAATGTTAGTGCGAAATTTTCCCTTAACACATTTCCAATTGTGTCCCTGTGTTCTTGATGAACTAATTTAAAAATAACAGTATCGATCCAATGTACTAACTTCCCTTCATAATTTTAAACACTTCAGTCATGTCTCTTCTTAATCTTCTTTTGCTTAAACTGTAAAGGCTCAGCTCTTTTAATCTTTACTCATAATTCATCCACTGTAGCCCTGGAATCAGCCTAGTTCTAATTCTCTGAAGTTTTCCTAGTACTGCTATGCTATTTTTGTAACCTGGGGACCAAAACTGTACACAGTACACCAGATGAGACCTTACCAGTGTGTCATAAAGCTCAAACATAATCTCCTTGGATTTGTACTGTACACAATGTTACATATATCCTAACATTCTGTCAGCCTTCTTAATTGCTTATGAACACTGTCTTGATACTGTTGAGTCCACTACAACTCCTAAATCCTTCTCATAAATTGTATTTTCGATTTTCTAACCTTCCATTGTGTATTTAAACCTAATATTTTTACTTCCTACATGTAACACTTTACATTTAATTACGTTAAGTTTCATCTGTCACACATCCAATGAAGCCTGTATGCTGTACAAGTCCCCCTGTAATGATTCAATGGATGGTATCATCTGAAAACTTAACCTGCTTGTTACTTATATTCCTATCCAAATCATTTACAGTATACAGTATATATGAAAAATAGCAGTAGCCCTAGCACTGACCCCTGCAGAACACCAATCTTAATGTCAGCCAAATATGACAGGGTTCCACGCACCATCACCCTCAGTTTCCTGTGTCTGAGAGATTTTTGCAAGTTATGATTTAGATGAAGATCACATCATATTTTATGTGTACTAGGGCAGGAATCTAGAAAATTTAGGGTTCACAATTTTACTTACAACTAAATATTAAGTATTTTAAATCAAGAATATACTATCCATCCATCCATCCATTTTCCAACCCGCTGAATCCGAACACAGGGTCACGGGGGTCTGCTGGAGCCAATCCCAGCCAACACAGGGCACAAGGCAGGAAACAATCCTGGGCAGGGTGCCAACCCACCGCAGAAGAATATACTAGTGTATTGTAATTTTAGTAATATTTGAAATGTTACATGATTTTCCAGTATTACATTTAAAGAGAGCTTGCACTGAATCTCTGTCTATAAAATTATCATGAGCAATCTGAAAAATAGTAACAAATGACTGAACTGTTACAAAACAAAATGTAGTTTTACATAGACTGTAACTTCTTTTGTTTTTTAATTTGGTATTCCTTTAAGAAGGTTTTGTTTTTTTGACTCATTTTTATAAATTTCACTTTATCTGTAGTGATCATTTGGGAAAACATATTTGTCTGAAGTAAAACATGTGCAATACAATAAACAGTCAACAACATAATTCTTTTTTTTTTACTTTGGCACACGACTGGTCGATTCATTAGGCAACACAGGGCACTGACATCTGAGGGTTAGCGTTTATTACAGTTATTACGAGCATCAATCAGTGAGAGGTGCCATCTACAGTATGTTGCTTAACACTATAATTACCAAAGCCTAAGAAAAAAGTCGTAAACCCGGCCCACCTTAAATCCCTTCACACCTCTCCGTCAGTGTCTTTTGTCTTGTAAATGTGTTGATCAAGACAAGCAACCTACTATTCCATTCCCCCACCGTCGCAGAAACAGCAAGAAGTTCTCCCAGTTCAAGTCTTGATTAACTTGGAGTGAAGTGGTGGAGTTTTAGAGGGGAAATAATAGATCATGTGAAAGATGCCCTGGACACAGACTGACACTGAGACACACGATGTCCAAACACACACGTTTATTTTCTGCACAACAACACATCCACAACAGCTCAGTCCTTTTTACTTTTCTCAAGTCGTCTTGCCTTTACTGCTGCCTCCACTCCTTTCTTGCAAGCTCCGTCCTCTTCCACCCGAATCCGGCTCCACGAGTGGAGTGAGGCGGCCCCCTTCATACTGCACCTGGAAGTGCCCCAGGTGCTTCCTAATTAACATCCGGCAGCACTTCTGGGTGTGGCGGAAGTGCTGCATGTGAGTTCAGCTTCTCTTCTGGCAGCACTTCCAGATGTGGCAGAAGTGCTGTATTCCAAGGCTCTGGCGCTGTCCAGGTGCCTCCTGGCAGTGGCCACGGACCCCCACAAGGTTGAAATTCCCAGCTCCTTATCCATGGCCCTGATGCTATCCAGGGGTGCTGCCCTCTTGCGCCCCAGGGAAGATATTGCCCCTCTCCTGGTTCTTCCCTTCTCCAGGTATCCTGGTGGAGTAAGGTCCCTGGTCGTCTGCCACAATTGTTATTTGGAACACATGCATGTCTGTTCTATGTCTACAACAATCTATCAAACAACGCCTGATCTGAAGTTGTTCGTTTTCAAATAATATTGCATTAGTGCGATGATGTTTTCTGACTGGTACTATTCAGGTCAAAAAAAATATTTCTTCAAAATATCACATATACTTGTTTCTTTCTTTTTTCCCCCAGTGCTGTGTTGACATCATGGACCAGAAGGTGTGAGTGAAAGCAGGAACATGCAGGTGGCCGGTTGCTTGTGCTACAAAATACTGGCGGTGATGAACGCACATGTACTGTACGAGGCATAATAATATGAATAATGTTGCATCAATGCCACAATGTTTTCCGAAATGTACTATACAGGTCATCAAATGAATTATTCCAAATATCATATATACCTATGTCTCTGTTTTTTGTCAGTGCGACTTTGACATCATGGACCAGAAGATGCATAGTAATTCAGCGTGAGCAGAAACACACAATAAAACTGAAGAGAAATAATACAAGTGAGAGTGAGATACCAAGAAGGAAGATTCACCAGCATTTTTGAGTCAGCTTTTATCTCTCCAAATCAGAGAATTTCCAGTTCCATTGTCTCAAATCACCACTCACATCTACAGTTATTCCCAGTTTCAGATAAAAGCTAACAGTCTCAGATTTCTGTGTATTGTGATCGTGAGTGAGAGAATAAGGATGAAAAAAAATGCTAACTTTACAAGTACTATAAATTTACACTGGCTGTTACAGACACAAATCAAATGTATGTTTTTATTGTATAATATTAACAATAAGAGCAGCTCACTACTCAATACGATAAATATGCGTGGCACCCAGGATCGATCCCGCAGCCTTTCAATTACAAGTCAGCAGTTCTTAACGCTGCACAACGGAAGCTGTCATATTGCACTTGCATCCATCCATCCATCCATTTTCCAACCCGCTGAATCCGAACACAAGGTCATGGGGGTCTGCTGGAGCCAATCCCAGCCAACACAGGGCACAAGGCAGGAACCAATCCTGGGAAGGGTGCCAACCCACCGCAGGACACACACAAACACACCCACACACCAAGCACACACTAGGGCCAATTTAGAATCGCCAATCCACCTAACCTGCACCTTTTGTGAAAGTGTTTATTTGATATTTGGACTTCAGCCTTTACAAATTGTACAGTTCATGTCTACATTTTGTCATTTATTACTAAAACATGAAAAACGTTTCTGTTTTAACGATGTGTTTACATGGATCGTTGTAGACACGGAACACACATGAAATGCATGTATTCCTAATAATGATCTATTATTTCCCCTCTAAAACTCCACCACTTCACTCCAAGATAAACAAGGCTTGAACTGGGAGAATTTCTTGCCATTTCTCCGGCGGTGGGGGGATGGTATGGCAGGCTGCTTGTGTTTATTGACACATTTACAAGACAAAAGACGCTGATGGAGAGGTGCATGGGATTTAAGGCGGGCCGGATTTACGAGTTTTTTCATAGGCTTTGGTAATTCGATTGTTAAGTGGCGCACACACCTTTCCTTTCCTTTAAATAGACAGATTAACATATACATACATACATACACACACACACACACACACACTAGGGGGCTTCGCTCATCAACCCCTTCCCCCCCACCCCGCCAGCATTATGTGCCGTTGTGAAGAGGTGGGCTGAACACACCCCAAGGAGATGTAGCCGCTCCTCCGAAACCCCTCTTAAACATTTATATAATGGGAAACAAAGTTTTTTTTTTTTTTTTAACCTCCTCTTTGCTTGATCAGCTGCTGACTTGCTGCTGCTGCCATGCCGTGTGATCTGAACTTCGCTCGCATACCCCTCCCCAACCCCACTGGCAGCGCTATGCGCTGTTGTGAAAAGGAGGACTGAACGCACAACAAGGAGACGTGGTTGCTCCTCCGAAACCCCTCTTAAACGGCGATATACAGTAATCCCTCGCTATATCGCGCTTCGCCTTTCGCGGCTTCACTCCATCGCGGATTTTATATGTAAGCATATTTAAATATATATCGCGGATTTTTCGCTGCTTCGCGGGTTTCTGCTGACAATGGGTCTTTTAATTTTTGGTACATGCTTCCTCAGTTGGTTTGCCCAGTTGATTTCATACAAGGGACGCTATTGGCAGATGGCTAAGAAGCTACCCAGCTTACTTTTCTCTTTCTCTTGTGCTGACTTTCTCTGATCCTGACGTAGGGGGATTGAGCAGGGGGGCTGTTCGCACACCTAGACAATACGGACGCTCGTCTAAAAATGCTGAAAGATTATCTTCACGTTGCTATCTTTTGTGCAGCTGCTTCCTGAAACGAAATGCTGCATGGTGCTTCGCATACTTAAAAGCTCGAAGGGCACGTATTGATTTTTGCTTGCTTGTTTTTCTCTGTCTCTCTCTTTCTGTGCTCTTGACGGAGGGGGTGTGAGCTGCCGCCTTCAACAGCTTTGTGCCGCGGTGCTTCGCATACTTAAAAGCCAAACAGCCCTATTGATTTTCCTCTGCCTTTATGACAGTCTCTGCTCCTGACTCCTTTGAAGAGGAAGATATGTTTGCATTCTTTTAATTGTGAAACGGAACTGTCATCTCTGTCTTGTCATGGAGCACAGTTTAAACTTTTGAAAAAGAGACAAATGTTTGTTTGCAGTGTTTTAATAACGTTCCTGTCTCTCTACAACCTCCTGTGTTTCTGCGCAAATCTGTGACCCAAGCATGACAATATAAAAATAACCATATAAACATATGCTAGAAATTTGATTCTGTTCATCTGGACAAAGTTTTTAAGTGGGAGAAATATTTCGAGACTTATCCAAGTCCCTTCCTCAGTCTCAATTGACTGCAGGTTTCCCCAACCTTATAAACAGTTCCTTTGCTTAATCACAGAGACTAGCACCATTGACAAAGGGCCAGTTGATCAGTGATATGCAAATTGTCCACTGATTAGTAGACGTGTGAACCATTCATAGAGGGTTGAGGAATGGCTGCAATCACAGCATTGTAAGATGGCGACAGATGTACCCTTAGGCCCCCTCCTCTGTTCAGAGATGGTCGTTCCTTTTTCACATAAATGGCCTCCTTGATTCCTCTCTCAAACCAGCGCTCCTCCCTGTCCAGGATGTGCACCTCTTCATCTTTAAAGGAGTGACCACTATCCTGTAGATGTAAATAGACTGCGGAGTCCTGGCCTGATGAGGACGCTCTTCTGTGTTGTGACATGCACTTAGCCAGTGGCTGCTTGGTTTCCCCGATGTACAATTCACGGCACTCCTCCTGGCACTTAACTGCGTAAACTATGTTACTCTGTTTGTGCCGTGGGACCCGATCCTTGGGATGGACCCATCTTTGGCGTAGCGTGTTTTGGGTTTGAAAGCCACTGAGACCCGGTGTTTCGAGAAAATGCGCCTCAGCTGTTCCGATACTCCTGACACATACGGAATCACTAAGGGTTTTCGCTTAGGCAGTGGATGTCCTTCCTCTGTCATGAATCGCTTGGAGCGTTCTTTAGGTGTCTTCCCTGCTTTGACAAAGGACCAGCTGGGATATCCACATTTACTCAGGGCCTTTTTAACGTGGTGTTCTTCTGCTTCCCTGGCCTCTGAGTCTGTGGGAATGGTGTTAACTCTGTGTTGTAGAGTCCTAATGACACCTAGTTTGTGCTCTAGTGGATGGTGAGAGTCAAACCTTAGATACTGGTCCGTATGTGTGGGTTTACGATACACATCCACTTTCAAATGTCCCCCGTTGACGATGGAAATTTCACAGTCTAAGAAGGCTAGCTTGTTATTTTCCATATCCTCTCTGGTGAACTTGATGTGTTTGTCCACCCCGTTGATGTGGTCTGTGAACTGTGGTACCTCCTGAGATCTGATTTTCACCCAGGTGTCATCCACATATCTGAACCAATGGCTCGGTGGAGTTCCAGGATAGGATGACAGAGCCCTCTTTTCCACTTCTTCCATATATAGATTGGCTACTATAGGTGAAACCGGGGAACCCATAGCACACCCGTGCTTCTGCCTGTAGTACTGGCTTTTGTATATGAAATATGTGGATTGAAGACACAGTTCCAAAAGCAGGCACACTTGGTCTGCGTTGAGCGAGGTTCTTTTACTGAGAGTGGGGTCATTCTGTAATCTCTTACGTACTACCTCCACTGCTTCAGTCACTGGGACACAAGTAAATAGAGATGTAACATCAAAAGAGACCAAGGTTTCTTCTGCCTCCATAATGACCTCTCTCACTTTCTCCACGAAATCCAATGTGTTCTGAATGTGGTGTTTTGAGTTCCTGGCCGCTGTTCTTAACCCGGTGGTAGGCAGCTCAAAACACCACATTCAGAACACATTGGATTTCGTGGAGAAAGTGAGAGAGGTCATTATGGAGGCAGAAGAAACCTTGGTCTCTTTTGATGTTACATCTCTATTTACTTGTGTCCCAGTGACTGAAGCAGTGGAGGTAGTACGTAAGAGATTACAGAATGACCCCACTCTCAGTAAAAGAACCTCGCTCAACGCAGACCAAGTGTGCCTGCTTTTGGAACTGTGTCTTCAATCCACATATTTCATATACAAAAGCCAGTACTACAGGCAGAAGCACGGGTGTGCTATGGGTTCCCCGGTTTCACCTATAGTAGCCAATCTATATATGGAAGAAGTGGAAAAGAGGGCTCTGTCATCCTATCCTGGAACTCCACCGAGCCATTGGTTCAGATATGTGGATGACACCTGGGTGAAAATCAGATCTCAGGAGGTACCACAGTTCACAGACCACATCAACGGGGTGGACAAACACATCAAGTTCACCAGAGAGGATATGGAAAATAACAAGCTAGCCTTCTTAGACTGTGAAATTTCCATCGTCAACGGGGGACATTTGAAAGTGGATGTGTATCGTAAACCCACACATACGGACCAGTATCTAAGGTTTGACTCTCACCATCCACTAGAGCACAAACTAGGTGTCATTAGGACTCTACAACACAGAGTTAACACCATTCCCACAGACTCAGAGGCCAGGGAAGCAGAAGAACACCACGTTAAAAAGGCCCTGAGTAAATGTGGATATCCCAGCTGGTCCTTTGTCAAAGCAGGGAAGACACCTAAAGAACGCTCCAAGCGATTCATGACAGAGGAAGGACATCCACTGCCTAAGCGAAAACCCTTAGTGATTCCGTATGTGTCAGGAGTATCGGAACAGCTGAGGCGCATTTTCTCGAAACACCGGGTCTCAGTGGCTTTCAAACCCCAAAACACGCTACGCCAAAGATGGGTCCATCCCAAGGATCGGGTCCCACGGCACAAACAGAGTAACATAGTTTACGCAGTTAAGTGCCAGGAGGAGTGCCGTGAATTGTACATCGGGGAAACCAAGCAGCCACTGGCTAAGCGCATGTCACAACACAGAAGAGCGTCCTCATCAGGCCAGGACTCCGCAGTCTATTTACATCTACAGGATAGTGGTCACTCCTTTAAAGATGAAGAGGTGCACATCCTGGACAGGGAGGAGCGCTGGTTTGAGAGAGGAATCAAGGAGGCCATTTATGTGAAAAAGGAACGACCATCTCTGAACAGAGGAGGGGGCCTAAGGGTACATCTGTCGCCATCTTACAATGCTGTGATTGCAGCCATTCCTCAACCCTCTATGAATGGTTCACACGTCTACTAATCAGTGGACAATTTGCATATCACTGATCAACTGGCCCTTTGTCAATGGTGCTAGTCTCTGTGATTAAGCAAAGGAACTGTTTATAAGGTTGGGGAAACCTGCAGTCAATTGAGACTGAGGAAGGGACTTGGATAAGTCTCGAAATATTTCTCCCACTTAAAAACTTTGTCCAGATGAACAGAATCAAATTTCTAGGATTTCCTTACCTGGATTATTGAGCATGCATCGAGACATATAAACATATGGTTTCTACTTCGCGGATTTTCTTATTTCGCGGGTGGCTCTGGAACGCAACCCCCGCGATGGAGGAGGGATTACTGTATTGGGAAACAAGTAACAGTTGTTTATTTTTTTACCTCCTCTTTCCTCGATCAGCTGCTGGCTTGCTACTGCTGCCGCAGTGTTGTTTGATCTGCATTTTGTGCTGTGCTTCGAATGTTTAAAAGCCTGTACCGCACCAGAATATTCTACCTCTTTTCGCTGTTCCGTTATTTCACCGAGTAATATTTTCAGATTGTTTGCGCTAATGCGATCTTTACTATCATTTTTTGAGACTTTCAAATTTTCCTACTTCCATTATCTCTAACCTGCTCTGCATCATGGGACTTGCTTCCAAATGTTGTAAGTATGATGTGAGTTGTCCGTCTCGTGGGAAGTAAAAGTGTCTCTCTGTCTCTTCAAAAGATCCTGTCATGTTGCAGGAAAAAAGTCTTGTATCGTCAAAAGATTTTTTTTTATAATATGAAAGATGTATCTGTTGCCGAGGACGAGGTCATGGTCTCGTTTGACGTCGTGTCGCTATATACCATGATTCTGATTCATCTGGCCACAGAAACACTATTAATGAGACTGGAAAGTCACCCCACCATAGAGACAAGAACCAAACTGTCCACTAAAGACATAATGCACCTAATATCCACTCTGCCAAAAACCTCATTTTCATTTCAACGGCAAATACTACATTCTAAAAGAAGGCATGCCAATGGGATCACCGTTATCAGGACTTCTAACGGAACTGGTAATGCAGCGATTTGAAAATGCAGCTCTATCCCAGTTCACACCGAAAATTTGGATACGCTACGTAGACGACACATTCGTCATACTAAAAAATGACCAGCTGAATGAGTTCTACAACCACATCAACACAATATTCCCTGCAATCCAATTCACCATGGAAAAAGAAATGAACCGACACATCAACTTCCTGGACATCTACATTGAAAGAAATAATGACGCTACCCTGACCACAAGTGTTTACCGTAAGGAATGCTATGCAGACAAGATATTACACTTCGCCAGCAACCACCCAGTATCTTATAAAAGGAGCTGTGTTAAAACTCTATTCAAAAGTGTCCACACCCATTGTAATACAAAGGAGACAAAAATGAATGAAAGACGCTATCTCTTCCGTCTTTTCACTTCAAACGAATACCCAAAAACATTCATTAATCGAAGCTTACACAGAAGATGCCAAAAAACTCAGCAAACAATAGACCTCCACCCCACCTGGTACTCGCTTCCTTATCACCAAAAAGTGTCTGAAGGTGCAGCACACATCCTGGCCAAGTCAGGCGTCAGAATAGCACACAAACCCACGAACAATCTGCGCAAGGTCCTCTTTAACGCTAAAAACAAAAAATCGACAGCAGAGACACGAAATGCAGTTTATAGCATTCCATGCAGTTCTTGCCCAGCAGTATACATATGACAAACATCAAAAAGAATCGCAACACGTATACATGAACATCGCAATGCCGTCAGAAGAAAGGACTTATGATCACTCATGTATACGCATATTAAATCAACAAGACATACATTTAACCGGGACAATGTACAAGTAAGATTTAAGGCCAGTACCAAAAGTGCCAGAGAGCTGGCCGAATCTGGGTCATCAAATGAGAATGCCATCAACAGACATTTGGACATAAATCCAGCATATGCAAA
>NC_041402.2:110627133-110637133 GCF_900747795.2 Erpetoichthys calabaricus | reverse complement strand
CGAATTTCTCGTATCTAGAACAAACGTCCCCATTGAAAATAATGGAAATCCAGTTAATCCGTTCCGCATCCCAAATATATTAACATAAAAATCAATTTTCCTAACAAATAACACTGATAAATTATATATACTGTAGTCTACCTTTAATAAATAACACTGGTAAATAATATAACTGATTATTAAAAGAATCAAAACAGGTGTCCAAAGTGCAGTAGAGCATTCAATAAATCTTTAATCCTTAAAACAGTTGTGAAGTGGAGGTTTAAAGTACATAAGAATAACAATCCTTTAACACGAGGTTAAAACGTCAACAGGAAGCAGTCTTCAAAAAACAGATGAAAATCCCCGGTGCTTCTTCTCTGTTAGCGTCTCACCTGCTTCTCCCATGCGGGCTCTGCAACAGGCGAGACACTTAATGCAGCTGACCTTCTCTACACCGTCCTACTTCAGCTGTTTGGCTCGCCTGTTCAGCTACACGCGAGCCTGTACTCGCTCGCTCTCTCGCACCGACTTCCTACTGCTGCGGATTCCTGCCTCCTCCTGCAACCTCCGTTCTCTCTCCTCTCCTCTCTTTTCTTTTACTTCTTCTCCCCCTTAACCGGCTCACGCTTCTCTATATATGCGGGGAAGACATGGCAGCTGCTAGGGTTACCACTTTTAATACAAAAAAATAAGGGACGCATACGTATTGATTCAAAACGGGACGCGCAATTTCATTCTCAAATACTGGACGATTCCGTATTTTAAAGGACGGGTGGCAACCCTGCCCAGCCCATCAGCCACAGGACAAATCATGGATGTGGGCAGTTTCCCACCTGTGCACTTAGGTGAGAAACACAGACACCGCAGATCGCCCTGCGGCGCGCTACAGCTACCACGCCCCCTCGCTAAGCCGCGAGCTATACCCACAGCCTGGCTCGTGGCTCGTTACGTGAGCCAATGCTCGTATTTAGATCTGAATTTTTCGCTCATACTTTCCTCGTATTTTGAATTTCTCGTATACAGAGGTGATCGTATCTCGAGGTTCCACTGTATTTATTGGGGCACAAAGTAGAGCATATAAAGACGTACAGCAAGAGTTTATTTCTATTGCAGACCAGGCTTGTGTATATTCATCATTCTCTGTCAATTTTCAGGACTTTATAGCTTGTATATTTGCCTCCATGTAATAAAATTGCAAGTTAGGTAGCACCATGTCCCCCTTCTGTGTTAGGTCATTATAGAGTTGCCTTTTGGGATGTTTTAAATTCTACATAAATGAGGTTATAATTGAGTCTAATTTCTTAAAGAATGATTTGTTAATGTAAATGGTGATGCTCTGAAATAAAAAAGAAGCTTGAGAAGGATATTCATTTGGACACTGTTGATTCTCCCTGCTAATGTGAGATGGAGGGTAGACCATCTACTCATAATTTTTTCAATGCTGATAGCAAAATTTTGTTGAAAAGATCTTCATATTTACTAAACCAAGGTATTTAAACTGATTTATGCTAACATAAATGGGAAGGTGTCCAATCTAGTCTTGTGTGCCAGAGAGTTTACTGGAAAGAGCACTCTTTTTTTCGTCAAATTAATTGAGATACCTTTTAAAATTCTGCTAGTGCATTAAGGACTACTGGTACAGAGGTTTGTGGGTCTGATATATATAGTACCATATCATCTGCATATAGTGGTATTTGTTGTTCAAGTCCTTCTCTGGTAAATCCATTTATATTTGATGCATTTCAAAAGTAAACAGCCAATGGCGATTGCAAAGAGCAATGGTGATAGGGGACATCCTTGTCGAGTACCATGTTCTGGTTTGAAGTAGTTTGAAATGTTGTTAATACATACAGAGGCTTCCTGACTGGTATAAAGTAGTTTGACAAACTGAAAGTAGCATGTACTAGTGCATGCTCCCCAACCTGACCTGGCATGGGTCAAACCCAAATTTATGGGATTTGGTGAATACGTAGTCCATTCAACCATGCCAAATGATTTTTCTACATTCAAACATATGAAGATCTCTGGTATGTTATATCAAACCCATATGTTAATGAAATCCTTGTCGTATATGACATCTAACAAGAGAGGGCTGAAAGTGAAGGTAAGAGGATATGAGACATAATCAGACAGGAAAAAAAAATTGCTCAGTGTAAGACTTTGCATTATAACAGATTGTTCTGTACAATAATATACATTCAAGTACATTAACTTGTATAATATTTATTATGTACACAAGTACATTGTGTTAAAGTAAAATGAACAGAAAATTAAATCAAGTGAACAGCTTCAATAATTTTTAATTTGGAAGTAAACACACTGGGCCAAATCAAGTAAACAAGCTCCACAAACAAATAGATTGGTACGGGGTCACTTAATGCCGCTGTTCATTCTGACCTTTACAGATCTGTTGTGTATGCGTGTTTATGTGTGTTCATTTCTTTCTCATCATCATCCAGTATATGCTCTGGCAGGGCAAACAATTTGTCATTTTTATTTTCACTTATAAATTTCTTAGTGTGTGTGTGTGTGTGTGCATGCATGTAGCAGTACATGCATTACATATGCCTTTGTGTGTGTATACATACATATATTTTTAAACTAGGGAGTTCCCCCCTGCTCGCCAGCCACTTCCCGTCTCTGCTGGTCGTGTTGTGAAGAGGGGGGCTGAACGCAACCCCTGGCTGACGAAACCCCCTCGTAAACGGAGATACAATGGGAAACAAATAGATTTTTTTTTTTTACCTCCTCTTTGCTCGATCAGCTGCTGGATTGCTGCTGCTGCCGTGCCACGTGATCTGCATCTCGCATGCCGCTTCGAACATTAGAAGCCTGTACAGCAGCTGTCCTACTCTTTGTGTTTTATTTCCGGTGCCTGGCGTGGTTAAATCTTTTGGCACAAAGTCCCGTGTCATGGGATGTGAGTTCTTGATATTTTTTAGTTTAGAATTTAAAAACGGAATAAGAATCTGAAAATCTAACAACATCACATTAAAGGTTGATAAATTCTGAAAAGAATTATACCAAACACATACATGTAGGTTTTAAAATAGGCCCGATTTGAACTGTGACAAAAAAGTGACACAAAAACATCACTGTTGCACTTTTAGACTTAAGATTAATATATCTATACTAATAAAAGGCAAAGCCCTCACTGACTGACTAATTCTCCAACTTCCCGTGTAGGTAGAAGGCTGAAATTTGGCAGGCTCATTCCTTACAGCTTACTTACAAAAGTTAGGCAGGTTTCATTTCGAAATTCTACGCGTAATGGTCATAACTGGAACCTGTTTTTTGTCCATATACTCTAATGGAGGAGGCGGAGTCACGTATCGCGTCATCACACCTCCTACGTAATCACGTGAACTAAAAACAAGGAAGAGATTTACAGCACGAGTCAAACGCGGGAACGAAGGTAAATGACGTTAATTTTTGAGTGTCTTTTAATACTGTGTAAGCATACATATTAACACATATGCAATTAAACGTGTGCATTTACGGGGTGATTTCTCAGGCTTAAAAGCTCGCCTTTTATTAAAAAGGTAAATGCTAACTGTTTTCATTCTGAAGGGCACAAACCACGTTGGATTTTCTAATGATAGTTGATTAGTAAGGTCTATTAAGGGATACTTACAGAATGATTAGTAATGCCTGTGAATGCCGATGCAAGTACGAGAATGGGCGTGAACTAAAGAACGAGTAGTAACTTCTACAGTAAATGTCTCTAAAGTCTGTCTATTAAAAAGTTATTATATCTTTCAATCCTGTGTATTGATTAAACTACGAACCTAACAAGATCACTACATGGTGTCAGAAGTGGCGGATTGGAAGAGGAATGTGAAGAAGAGGTTCAGCTTTTGAACGAGTCTCGTGTCTGTGAGTAATGCGAAAACGTGATCAGAAAGCGCTAAGACGTTCTAGCAAAAGAGAAAAAAAAATATGTTAGGATTAAAGCCCCCACCAAATCTCCAGTTAAAGGGAAATGTAGCTGAAAATTGGAAAAGATTTAAACAGAGATTCGAGTTATATCTTGCTGCGATTGAAGCAGATAGGAAAAGTGAAAAAATGAAAGCGTCTATGCTTTTACATGTAATTGGCGAAGAGGCGCTAGAGGCGTATAACAATTTTCAGTTTGAAGAAGATGGAGACAATATGAAATTGAACAAAATAGTTGAAAAATTCGAAACGTATTGCAACCCAAAGCGCAATGTGACGTTTGAGCGGCACAAGTTTTTTTACATGTTTCCAGAAAAGCGGAGAAACAATAGACCAGTATGTGACGGAATTGCGTAATAGGAGCTGTTCTAAGAAGAAACCGTCGAGACATCAAAGGACCAATAACCTCTAATCAGAACACTAACACCAGCGAAACAAATATTAACAAGAAAACAAGTATAAATCAGGAAAGAACATCTCAACTGCAAACACAATTAACCAGGATATCAAAACGTCAAGTAAAACCACCAGAACGACTATTGAGACATGTTGAGGATTAAAGGAACATTTTCAATTAAGAAACGCTGAATTCCTTTAACAGTTGTGCTTTTTATACATAGTTTGAATGCTGGATGTATGCCTGAAATGTTCTGGATAGTTCAGTTGTTTGAAGTGATAAAGAATTAAACGTGTGTATTTACGGAGTGATTTCTCAGGCTTAAAAGCTCGCTTTTTATTAAAAAGGAGAATGCAAACTGTTTTCATTCTGAAGGGCACAAACCATGTTAGATTTCAGCCGTTAAACGCGCAAAAATGTCGGTATACCAGATAAATAAGCGCAACATATTATCAGTTGTATTGTATGCTTACATTACATATAGAAATGTGTTAATCGTTAACTAATAGCATCGGATGATGTTTTTCGACTCGCGCCTTGATTTAAACGATTGCATGTCTTGGTGGCTTTGCATAGCTTACTGTCAATATCTTTACACCTCTTTTTAAGACTTATTGACTGAAACGGGCTTTCATGAGAAAACTTAGGGCTTTGCTACAGGATACACCCTCCACAAGTTAAGGAAGTAAAAATAAAAGGTATATATTTCTGTTTTATTTAAACCTTTTAAGTTCGTATGCATAGCCCCATTTGGCTGTTTTATTTTTTTTCTTTCTTCAGTAATATTTAATCTCCTTAAAGAAAAACAACATATGCATTTTACTTTTTTTGTATCTCTTTAGTAATATTTTAGTGTAAAAGGATAACCAGTATTTAAACCTTTTATGTTACTTTATAAAGTTATTTTACACAATGTTGAAAAATTAATAAGAAAGCTACATATTTTGGCAGCTGCTGCTTTAATTTTCAATGAAATGAAAGAGAAAACCTCAATGAAGAAGAAACAGTTTGCACTATCTAAAAAGGAGAAACCCTAATTTATAAAGGTTTGCTGCAGATGACTTAACTAAAAATAAATGAATAGTTCCTATGTGTATAATACATATTTATCTATTTGACTTATGCCTTTATTCCAGCAACTTGCAACATCTGAGGTACAATTTGTTACATTACTTTGGTTTTTTGCAGCACAGGTAGGTGAAGTGACTTCCTCAGGGTCACAGAGTGGTGTCAGTACCAGGATTTGAATTGACAAGCTCCGGGTTTGCTGAAATATTACTGAAGAATGAAAAAAAACGAAAACGGGCAAATGGGGCTATGCATACAAATGTACATCCATCCATTATCCAACCCGCTATATCCTAAATACAGGAGCCAATCCCTGCCAACACAGGGCACAAGGCAGGAAACAAACCCAGGGCAAGGTGCCAGCCCACCGCAGGGCGCACACACCCACACACCAGGGACAATTTAGAATCACCAATGCACCTAACCTGCATGTCTCTGGACTGTGGGAGGAAACCGGAGTACCCGGAGGAAACCCAGACAGACACAGGGAGAACATTCAAACTCCACGCAGGGAAGCGAACCCGGGTCTCCTAACTGGCACCTTTCACTGCGCCACCATGCCGCCCGCATACAAACTTAAAAGGTTTAAATAAAACAGAAATATATACCTTTATTTTTACTTCCTTAACTTGTGGAGGGTGTATCCTATAGCAGAGCCCTAAGTTTTTTCATGAAAGCCCCTTTCAGTCAATAAGCCTTAAAAACAGCTGTAAAGCTAAACTTGCGGCACCGCTATTCAATTACACTTGCCTAATGCCTCTCCTAAGGGGACATACTGTGGGATCTGGGCATCCGTCAAAACACCAATCACAGGCCCGATTAGAAAGCGGGAAGATGTGATTTGTCGTCTCCCTCCCATGTAACAATCACAGCCCGTGTTACAACGCACTATGTATGTATGTATATATGTATATGTGTGTGTTTATGTATGTGTGTATATGTATGTGTATATATATCTATACTACTTAATAAAAGGCAAAGCCCTCACTGACTGACTGACTGACTGACTGACTCACTCACTCACTCATCACTAATTGTCCAACTTCCCGTGTAGGTGGAAGGCTAAAATTTGGCAGGCTGATTTCTTATAGCTTACTTACAAAAGTTAGACAGGTTTCATTTCGAAATTCAACGCGTAATGGTCATAACTGGAACCACTTTTTTGACAATATACTGTAATGGACGGCAGCTTGATGGCTGTGGGAGGCGGAGTTGAGTGTCACGTAATCACGTGAAAAGACTGTGAATGCAGTAGGGAGAAATGAAGTAAGAGCCGCAAACAGCGAAGAACAAAAAATTCATTAAACAATTGAGAAGGGAGCGAGTGAAGCATACAAGCATCTTCATAAGGGAAACAAAGCACGGTGTAAAACGTAAGTTTAAATTAAGTTTATAGAAACGCTCCCGCTGCGGATTGCAATAACATATTCACGAGATAAAAGTTTAATGAGAAGACACGAGGCATAAACGAACCACACGCAGTGGCACAACGTTAGGGGCAACAGTTTCAACCATTCTATGATCTGCTTCTCGCAACTGAAAGACGGCACATGGCGGATGTCAGCCGACTTGCTGACCGCAACGTTAGGGGCTTCAACTCTGGCGCTGACGATAGAGATTCGATTCACGAGAGGGGATGCAGTGAGTGTGTATGCCTGATGAGCCCAGAATTAGGGAGAAACACGTGTCGCATACTCTTTGCATTATTTGAAAGTAAACTATTAAAACCATTCTATGATCAGCTTCTGGGAACAGAAAGAGGGCACGTGGCGGATGTAAGGCGACTTCCTGACCAACCACAAGCGTAACCTGGCAGGTAACCACCCATACAGTCAGATTGTGATTCAGAAAACAAATGCCATGAATGTAATTACCACGATCTACATACTGTCAAATAAACGAAACACACGCCGTAGTGCGACAGCTGTGAAAAGCGAGGTTCACAAAAAAACAGATCCTTAACAAATTGTTATTGGTATATTTTCGATCCGTTTAAAAAGGTTTTCTTTTCTTCTTAAAAAACTTAAAAGCAGTACTTCGCCGCAACGAAGCGCGAGAATTTGGCTATATATATCTGCTTCTCGCAATTAAAAGAGGGCACGTGGCGGATTTTAGACGACTTCATGACCAAACATAAGTGTTACCTGCCAGGTAGGGTTACCACTTTTAATACAAAAAAATAAGGGACGCATACTGCAGCGGGTGCCACATCTCAGTGCCAACAGTTTGCAGACTCTACTTAAAAGACCCGCCCTCCTCACTGGACAGTTAAAAAGACCAATCAAACTAACGATGACATCAAGTATTACCCAATCAAAAGTAGGAAAGGAGGCATCTTCATAAAATGTGTGTGGGGTGATTTGCATGAGACGCTGCTTTAAAAAAAATGATAAAAAAAATACGGGACAAATTCCGTCCCGTATTGATTCAAAACGGGACGCGCAATTTCATTCTCAAATGCGGCACGATTCCGTATTTTAAAGGACGGGTGGCAACCCTACAGTGCCAGGTAACCACCCATACAATCAGATTGTGATTCAGACTAGTAATGCAATGAATGTAATTACCCCGATCTACATACAAGGCGAAAGTCTTGCAACATTCAAAGATGATGGTTTGGGATAAGTACACCATACAACATAAAAGAGCTTATGAAGCCTTGAACCGAAAAAAGCAAGATGTCAGAGATCGTAAAAAAAAAAATAGGAGGTAATGTCATTTTACTCGCTGTAGATTTTAGTCAAACATTACCAGTTATTCCACGAGGGAGACCAGCAGATGAACTCAACGCGTGTTTAAAATCCATGCTTCTCCCACGCTCAGTTATATGTCGCGTGTTCTCGGGTAGGTACACCAAAAAATGTATACATTTAAGCATGTAATGGGCAAACAAAAAATGAGGTAAATGTTGTTCAAATTCTTTTATCAAAATACCAGTGACAGAGCAATGCACGATAACATGGAGCGAATACACCATACGCATCCGCCCACGGCCGCCCTGGTGTGCGCAGATAGGAGTTGATTCTACAATAAAATAAAATAAAGATAAAATGAGTAATACAATCATCACCCATAAAGTGGATAGTAGACGTGACGTACTATATGTGTACCAGATTTCAAGTCAATAGGTGAAACGGTTTGCGAGCTACAGGTGATTTAAAATCCTGGACAGACAAACAAATAGCCACGGTAGCAAATTACAGAAGAAGATTTTACTGTTTAATAATTTATATTTATATGAAATGTGCTTCTTATATATTACTTCATATTCTCATATGATAATGATGTTAATGTTGTTTATATTGATTTCTATGTTATTGAAACTGCATGTATGTGTGTATATGTATGTATGTATATCCATCCATCCATCCATTGTCTCCCGCTTATCCGAGGTCGGGTTGCGGGGGCAGCAGCTTGAGCAGAGATGCCCAGACTTGCCTCTCCCCGGCCACTTCTTCTAGCTCTTCCGGAAGAATCCCAAGGCGTTCCCAGGCCAGTCGAGAGACATAGTCCCTCCAGCGTGTCCTGGGTCTTCCCCGGGGCCTCCTCCCGGTTAGACGTGCCCGGAACACCTCACCAGGGAGGCGTCCAGGAGGCATCCTGATCAGATGCCCGAGCCACCTCATCTGACTCCTCTCGATGCGGAGGAGCAGTGGCTCTACTCTGAGCCCCTCCCGGATGACTGAGCTTCTCACCCTATCTTTAAGGGAAAGCCCAGACACCCTGCGGAGGAAACTCATTTCAGCCGCATGTATTCGCGATCTCGTTCTTTCGGTCACTACCCATAGCTCATGACCATAGGTGAGGGTAGGAACATAGATCGACTGGTAAATTGAGAGCTTCGCCTTGCGGCTCAGCTCCTTTTTCACCACGACAGACCGATGCAGAGCCCGCATTACTGCGGATGCCGCAACGATCCGCCTGTCGATCTCACGCTCCATTCTTCCCTCACTCGTGAACAAGACCCCGAGATACTTGAACTCCTCCACTTGGGGCAGGATCTCGCTACCAACCCTGAGAGGGCACTCCACCCTTTTCCGGCTGAGGACCATGGTCTCGGATTTGGAGGTGCTGATTCTCATCCCAGCCGCTTCACACTCGGCTGCGAACCGATCCAGAGAGAGCTGAAGATCACGGCCTGATGAAGCAAACAGGACAACATCATCTGCAAAAAGCAGTGACCCAATCCTGAGCCCACCAAACCGGACCCCCTCAACGCCCTGGCTGCGCCTAGAAATTCTGTCCATAAAAGTTATGAACAGAATCGGTGACAAAGGGCAGCCCTGGCGGAGTCCAACTCTCACTGGAAACGGGTTCGACTTACTGCCGACAATGCGGACCAAGCTCTGGCACCGATCGTACAGGGACCGAACAGCCCTTATCAGGGGGGCCGGTACCCCATACTCTCAGAGTACCCCCCACAGGATTCCCCGAGGGACACGGTCGAATGCCTTTTCCAAGTCCACAAAACACATGTAGACTGGTTGGGCAAACTCCCATGCACCCTCCAGGACCCTGCTAAGGGTATAGAGCTGGTCCACTGTTCCGCAACCAGGACGAAAACCACACTGTTCCTCCTGAATCCGAGGCTCGACTATCCGACGGACCCTCCTCTCC